>NC_042994.1:4097977-4158527 GCF_901001165.1 Salmo trutta | reverse complement strand
TCTCTCTCTCTCTATCTCTCTCTCTTCTATCTCTCTCTCTCTCTGTCTCTCTCTATCTCTCTCTCTCTCTCTCTCTCTTGTCTCTCTCTGTCTCTCTCTTCTTCTCTCTCTCTCTCTCTCTCTCTCTCTCTCTCTCTCTCTCTCTGTCTCTCTCTCTCTCTCTGTCTCTCTCTCTGTCTCTCTCTCTCTGTCTCTCTCTCTGTCTCTCTCTCCTCTGTCTCTCTCTCTCTCTCTCACACACACACACTACCCCCCACCACACACACATACATCCCTCTATTCATTTCTCGTTGTCTTAGAGGCCAGTGAGTCCATGTGTGTGTCCCAAGTGGCACCGTATTCCCTTTACAGTGCACTTGGCCCATATGGCTCTGGTTAAATGTATTACACTATTTAGGGAAAGGTACCATTTGGGACATGGACCACGTCTGAAATCAACATCATGCTCCTCTCATTACCTGCTGTTGTATACACTTAAAATGTCGTTATGGAGTGTGAGTGTGTCATTATGGACAGCAGAGTGGCACTGCAGACTGCAGCTGAACACTCAGTATTATGCCAACGACAGCCTCGCTAACCAACGATAGCCTCGCTAACCAGCGATAGCCTCGCTAACCAACAACAGCCTCGCTAAACAACGACAGCCTCGCTAACCAACAACAGCCTCGCTAAACAACGACAGCCATGCTAACCAAAGATAGCCTTGCTAACCAATGCTTTGTAAGTGGTGTCAGTCTGTGTGTCTTTGTGAGAGACTGAGAGAGAAAAGAGAGAGAGAGAGAGAGAGAGAGAGAGAGTGTGTGTGTGTGTGTGTGTGTGTGTGCTGCTCATATGTACTATACATGGCTCTCGTGTGTGACCTCACCCCAACTCCCCCCACCAGGTACCCCCCTGTACCACCAGGAGAGGGCAGGTTCCTGCACCCCCCCTGCCATGGACCTGAGTCTCTCCCCCTCCTCCCGCCATGCACCCTCCCCCTCTGCCTCCCCCTCCTCACCCCTGGACTACCCACCCAGCTGCAGCCCAGCCACACCCATCTACTCCAGGGTAAGTCAGCGTGTTTCCACAGGAGGTTGGTGGCACCTTCATTAGGGAGGACGGGCTCATGGTAATGACTGGAGCGCAGTAAGTGGAATGGTATGAAATACATCAAACATGTGGTTTCCATGTGTTTGATGCCAATCCATTTTCTCCGTTCCAGACATTATTATGAGCCGTCCTCCCCTCAGCAGCCTCCACTGGTGCGTGTGTGTGACAGGGAGGAAGAAGTTGCCCCTAGCTACAGATCTAGGATCAGCTTATACAACTCCTCCCAAACGTATCTTAGGTCAGTATGTGTAGGGGCAACTTGATCCTTTTCTGAGTCAAACCAATGTGCAATGATGGGTGGGGTGACAGCCGGGTGAGCCTGTATGTAATAAACATGGGCCTGTATTCACAAAGCCACTCAGAGTAGGAGACTCTAACTTATTCATTATGATTTAAGAAGGCAGAATTGATCCTCGATGAACACTACTTCTCTGAGACGCTTTGTGAATACGGCCCGTTGTGTGAGAAACATTTGAAACAATTTCATGGTGACAGTTTTATTTAACACATAACTGATCTATTTTGCGTCTGAAGGGAAAACAAGATTTAGTAAGAGAGAAGAGAGTTCTCTCTATAGAGCTTCTTAGTATAGAGGTTCATCTTAGTGAGTGTGAATGTGAATGCGTGTGTGTGTGTCTACGTGTGGCAGGCAGTCTGGTCAGAATGTGGGATAGTTGATTAGTGAATACACTCCACACATAGTGGACAGAAGTGAATTAAATCTGTAGTGAATCTAATTTGGCAGCATGCTGTCTGCACACAGTCATACTGTGGTTCTCACTTAATCAGATTTAAAACAGGGCTGCAGGGGTAACAGACAGACAGACAGACAGACAGACAGACAGACAGACAGACAGACAGACAGACAGACAGACAGACAGACAGACAGACAGACAGACAGACAGACAGACAGATGGGCAGGCAGGCAGACAGACAGACAGAGAGGCAGACAGATGGGCAGGCAGACAGGTAGGCAGACAGAGTGACTGTGCCCTTAGTTGACACACTCTCATCATCATTCTCCCCTCTCCCTCCCCTCTCACTCCTTCCTTCTCCCACTTCTCTCTCTCTCTCTCTCTCTCTCTCTCTCTCTCTCAGGAAGCAGCTCTCCCTCTTTACCTGGAAGGCAGTGCTTCTCCGCAGGGCTTCCAGATCTTCTTGCCAATCGGGACCACAGGGGGCGGGTTCAACCTGCCCTCCTCCATGTTCATTGGTCAGCCCGGGGAGAAGCGGGCGTCACCCGATCCCTCATCGGACGAGCAGCTGACCTGCCATTGGATGAAGGTATGCGATTGACATGTGGACAGGAGAGGGGGTGTGTGTGTGGACGGCATAGAGTACCCTGGGGTGCATTCAGAATTGTAACGTTGCAAAACTGTTTATACCTGTACCTGTATTTGCTTTGTACTCACACACTCATAATGCTCTCGACAAATGTACATCCATCCATCGTTTCATAGCACATTACAATCTGGATTGCACTGCGACAACTGTCAGCATGTACTTCAAATGTGTGGAAGTATGAGTATGACTTTTCTCCTTCTATAAAACATATACAGCATATATCATATGCTCAGCTCCAGTTCACTTACCTGAAATGCTCTAGTCTAAATGGACTCTTTCCCGTTCTCCCTCTCGCTCGCTCTCTCTTTCTCTCTCCTTCCCTTTCTCTCTACCTCTCCCTCATCCCTCTCTTCCTCCCTCTCTCTCTGCTCTCTAGTGCCACCTGCTGTTTGACTCGTTACAGGACCTGGTGGATCACATCAATGACTACCATGTCAAACCTGAAAAGGATTCTGGGTACTGCTGCCACTGGGAGGGCTGTGCCCGCAACGGGAGGGGATTCAACGCCAGGTAAGAGGGGCTTATTCTTCAGCGTGTAGGTATGAGGGTCTCTGATCTTCAGATATAAAGGTGCCCCTAATCAGATTTAAAAGTGGATTTTAAAAAAATCGGACTCTTTTTTTTAACAAATTACTATAAAGACATACACTGAGTGTACCAAACATTATGAACACCTGCTCTTTCCATGACATAGACTGACCAGGTGAATCCAGGAGAAAGCTATGATCCCTTATTGATGTCACTTGTTAAATCCAATCCAGTGTAGATGAAGGGGAGGAGACAAGTTAAATACGTATTTTTAAGCCTTTGAGACAATTGAGACATGGATTGTGTATGTGTACCATTCAGAGGGTGAACGGACAAGACAAAATATCGAAGTACCTTTGAACGGAGTGTGGTAGTAGGTGCCAGGCGCACCGGTTTGAGTGTGTCAAGAACTGCAACGCCGCTGGTTTTTTCACGCTCAACAGTTTCCCGTGTGTATCAAGAATGGTCCACCACCCAAAGGAAATTCAGTCAACTTGACACAACTGTGGGAAGCATTGGAGTCAACATGGGCCAGCATCCCTGTGGAACGCTTTTGACACCTTGCAGAGTCCATGTCCCGACGAATTGAGGCTGTTCTGAGGGCAAAATAAAAGGGTGGGGGGGTGCAACTCAATATTAAGAAGGTGTTCTTAATGTTTTGTACACTCAGTGTATATTCACCACTTATGTATGTGTGTAAAGCTTTATTCACTCTCTCTCTGTGTGTGTGTGTGTGTGTTCCCCCCAGGTACAAGATGTTGATCCACATCAGGACTCACACCAATGAGAAGCCTCACCACTGTCCCACCTGCAACAAGAGCTTTTCTCGCCTGGAGAACCTCAAGATACACACACGCTCACACACAGGTCAGTACACACACACACACACAGGTCAGTACACACACACACACACATACACACACACAGGTCAGTACACACACACACACACACACGCTCACACACAGGTCAGTACACACACACACACAGGTCAGTACACGCGCACACACACACATACACACACACAGGTCAGTACACACACACACACACACAGGTCAGTACACACACACACACACAGGTCAGTACACACACACACACACACACACACACACACAGGTCAGTACACACACACAGGTCAGTACACACACACACAGGTCAGTACACACACACACACACACACACACACACACACAGGTCAGTTAGATTATTTTTGCTAACAACAGCTGAACAGCTGTTTATTTCCCCTCTTAAAGGCTGTCTCGCGGGGTTAAGTGTCCGCTGTGCTGTTATGTCTCTTTGTCAGAACCTCTCTGTGTTTTTTTATTGTGGTTGTGGGGTACTTCGGGTCAGATTAAAGGCATGCATACATGTCGCACACACACAGGCATATAATCTTTAATGCATGCATACCGTCATTCAAAGATGCTTTTCTGGCATATCTGTCCAAGAAGAAATGCTAACACCATATGCATTCCACAATCTGAAGATCTGTCAGTTGACAAGAAAATTCACACCCATCCTTCTCTGCTCTTTCCCTCTCCCAGGAGAGAAGCCGTACATCTGTCCGTACGAGGGCTGCAGCAAGCGCTACTCCAACTCCAGCGACCGCTTCAAGCACACGCGCACCCACTACGTTGACAAGCCATACTACTGCAAGATGGCTGGCTGCCTTAAACGCTACACCGACCCCAGCTCCCTCCGCAAACACATCAAGGCCCACGGACACTTCGTCGCGACCCAGGAACAGGCCTCCTCGGTCGGGCTCGGGGTGTTCCTCAAAGGGGGTGGTCTCCACGGAGGTAACGGTGGAGGGGTCTCCGAGATGGGCTATGTCGGCGGGGCCCATATTATCCTCCCAGGAGGGGCCGCCGTGGCTTCTCTCCTAGGGGGACACCATCTGGGGGCCTCGCTGCCCCTCTCGGCCATGTGTGGCCCCCTGGATCTCAGCGGACTAGGTCACCCTGGAGCCTCCTTGTTCTCACTAGGTAGGGGAGGTGGGGGATTGGGTTGGTGTGATTCCTCCCTGCTCCCGTTCGGACTCTCGGCTGCTTCCGTGTTTGGGTTGGCTTCCATGGGTCTGGGGCGGCTAGGGAGAGGGGAGAGCAGGAGGGAGGGGGAGGAGGAGGACGGGTGTGAAGAGGAGAGGGAGGATGAGGTATTGAATTTGTCTGCGGGAGGGTACGGAGGGACAGGGGCGGGGCGTGACCTCCCGTCCTGGGTGGTGATTCAATCCCCTGGGGCGCTGGTGCTCAAACCAGCTGTTGTCAGCTAGGGCCAGGGTGTGTGTGTGCTCAGCTTGTGTGTGTGTGTGGGGTGTGCAGGGTGTGTGTGTGTTCAGCTTGGGACACATGCTCACATGCCTATTTCTACGATCAAGGGACAGGGTGTGTGTGTAAGTTTCTGTGTGTGTGTTTGTGCCTAAACGATGCCTCGGAGCTGACAGTTGGTGTGTATGTGTGTGTGTGTGTGTGGGGGGGGGGGGGGGGGGGTTGTTATGTGCTTTATGAAAGCTGCGTGGGGGTCAAAGGTAATTCTCCTTTTCAGACATGAAAAAATTATCATTTCAACACAAAACAGTAACAGCAGGCTAAAGAAAACAGCAAGAAAACTATGGAAATGTACCTCAAACATTCCCTATGGACTTTTTCAATTGACTTTTCCCAATGGACATCCCTAATTGACATTCCCAGTTGGATTTATGTAATCACCATTATGATGTAAAGAAGAAGCAGCTGTTATTGAGAGAATTGAGGTAATATGCTCTTGTATGTTTTGTTAGTCATCATTTGTATGCAGCACAGACCCTATCTATGGACTATAACTGATAACAGCTACTGTTCGTATGGATAGTCACTATAACAGTGGGTTTTATATCAGTGTCTTTACCTATTATGGCCACCAGGGGGAGGTAGAGAGCCAGGTAAATTCTGTCTAATCTTTCTAGCCTCACATCAGAACTGAATTGTTCTGTGTAGAAGTTGTCTGTAGCCACAGATCCTGGGTCAGCTTACCATCCTTAACCATTAGAAAATGCAAAACTGACCTTAGATCAGTGTTTAGGGCCAACTTTATTCTCCTTCCTCCCCCTCTACTCAGTCTCTAGACTCACAACAACAAACAGCCTTTAAAATCCCCTGTAGGGGATAGGCTCCCGAGGTTACAAGGTAATCAGTGGAAATCTGTGGTACACACTACAGAGCAAACACAGTCTTGTTGAAGGATGTCGGATGTCAAACTACATTCTACATGCGTCTGTGGAGTGGATTCTAACTTCCACTTTAATCAAACGTTGATGACAATGGGAGACTAAGTTCAAATGTAACTGGAAGTTTAGGATTCGCCTTTGTTATTTTTTTTAATCTTTTTTTTACACAGGCATGGTTAGGGGTAGCCTTCACTCATGTTACCCGGTTACCCTGGGGTCCTCTGAGCTAAGAATGTGGTATTTAGTTCCATTGTCATGTAAAATAAAAATAAATAAACTGCCACCTGCATAGTTGTAAGGTTGGTTGCCAGGACAACAGAGGTGTGGTTTGGCTAAGAAAGGCTATGATGTTTCGCTGACAATGACCCGCACCTTCCTCTCCCCTCAACCAACCTACTTGACCTGCAGTGGCTTCACACACCTCGGCTGCATCTGAAATGACCCCCTATCCCCTGTATAGTATTCCTTAAAAGGTAGTGCACTGTAATGGGAATAGGGTGCTATTTCAGACACACACCTCATGTTTTATGACTGACGATCAAATCCAATAATGTTGAATGAATTAAGTTTAAAATATCTTGTATGTTTTTATCCTAAAAACGGATCAAATCTGGTGTGGTCCGAACAGCGAACAGCCTTTAAAATCTTCTGTAGGAAATAGGCTCCTGAGGTTACAAGGTAATCAGTAGAAATCTTTAGTACACACTACAGGGCAAATACAGTCTTGTTGAAGCTTGTCAAACTACATTCTGAATCTATCTTACATAAGCATTTACATACCCCCCCTTCTCAAGTTTGTATAGGTATGATATCTCTGTTTCTTTTCATCACTTCTTTAAAAAAAAGTTTCATTTGTCTTTCTGGCTAAGACGAGACGTTTCTGTTGAATGTTGAAGTTGTTCCTCTCTCTACCGCAACTAACTGCCATCTTATTTCGTCACTCGGTGACAATGAGTGTGTCCCAAATGGCACCCTATTCCCTATGAAGTGCGCTACTTTTGACCAGAGCCCTGGTCAAAAGTAGTGCACTACATAGGGAACAGGTTGCCATTTGGGGCGCATTCAAAGACAATGATCCTATATCAGGATCTACAAACCTAACGATGACACATTAACCCTTTGTGCGACAGACATTTCTCAATAAAGCCGACAAACCTCATAAAAGTTTTATTTGCTAGTTGCTTATCCAACACAAGGTAGGGGATTGTTATTTGATCTGCACACCTTACCTGGCATCCAGTATTATTGGCCAAGTTAGGGATTTCTATTTGATCCAGGTTTTATTGATTAGATAAGTAGACCAAATGTAAACAGAAGTGTGTACATAACTGTGTAGTACTTATAATAGCTTCATTATTTGTATTTATTTACAGACAAATTACACAAAATAATACTTAGTCGTTGTTGTAAGTAGAATGTAACAATGTGCAACTCCACCATGCCAGTTGAATTTAAATGTAGTTACAAACCAGGAGCTGTACGGTTGATGGGAAAAACACGAGACTTCGGGTTCCCATATTGAGGTAACACAGAAAGTACAAATAGGACAGAGGTGAATTTACATATGAAGTCTACACATGCGCAAAGGGTTAACGTTAGACTATGGCCTACCTATTGCAGGCCAGCATCTGATATCATTTCTTATCCTCGTTTGCACATTAAGATTTTCTATTATTATTATGTATTTTTTTATGTTTCCAAGTGCCTTGTATGTATGTATCATAAGTGAAATATACCGAAAATACACACAGCACATTCAATGAAGTACAGGTACATGTAATGCAAATGTATAAATATAGGTATTTTTCCCCACGGTCAACGCTTTACATGACTGACTGTTTAAAGAGTTAACAAAAGGTGTGATTGGTGACATCATAGCTTTGTGTGCGTTCAGTTTTTTTTTACGAGGACTGTTAAACGGAAAATGTCATTAATGACGATGACGTGACGTCAATAAACAATTAACAAATCAAGTGGCATTGTTGTGTCACCTGTGTGTGTGTGTTCATCAACTCTCCTGGGTTGTAGGCAGGTGGCGTGTTATGCCGTGTGTGTGTGTGTGTGTTCATCAACTCTCCTGGGTTGTAGGCAGGTGGCGTGTTATTGTGTGTGTGTGTGTGTTTAGTCCTACTGTCTGCAATCAGTGTAAGAAAGAAAGATGCTTCCCCTTAGCCTGACAACGTCCAAAGTCAACAAAACCATAACACTTTACAACACCGAAGCAGGCTTGCTGGCTCTCTCTCTCTCACAGACACACACACAACCCCCCACCTCCCACACACACACTTGTTTCCTCATCTCTCCTCCTCTGTCCTTCCCCTGTCACACACTCACCCTTCCCTGTAGGCTACAGAACACCTGTGAAGGTACACCAACTCCAGCATAGACCCATTGACGTGTGAGGCTCAGACCCACTGGAGTGTGGCCTACTGGATAGACCTGAAACACAGGGGAGGGAGGTGGTGTCATTGTCCTGGGTTGGTCGTACACACACACAGGAAGGGTGTTCTTTTCTTCATGGATCCTTGTGGCAGTGACTGGTGGTCTCACTGAGGAGGGCAACTGGCTGCAGTCATGGAGAAACAAGGAGGAAGTGGATGTAAACGGTAAGCAAGCCCAGCCAATGACATCTCTCTGCTCTTCTCAGGACAAACTAACTGACGTACAATCAACCAGTGCTAGTTAATAGGGTCCAGTTTTACAGCGCTTTACAGTATCCAGTTACTAACTAGATCAACTACACGTTACTTCTAGATAATAGGGTCCAGTTTTACAGCGCTTTACAGTATCCAGTTACTAACTAGATCAACTACACGTTACTTCTAGATAATAGGGTCCAGTTTTACAGCGCTTTACAGTATCCAGTTACTAACTAGATCAACTACATGTTACTTCTAGATAATAGGGTCCAGTTTTACAGTGCTTTACAGTATCCAGTTACTAACTAGATCAACTACATGTTACTTCTAGATAATAGGGTCCAGTTTTACAGCGCTTTACAGTATCGAGTTACTAACTAGATCAACTACACGTTACTTCTAGATAATAGGGTCCAGTTCTACAGTGCTTTACAGTAACCAGTTACTAACTAGATGAACTACATGTTACTTCTAGATAATAGGGTCCAGTTTTACAGTGCTTTACAGTATCCAGTTACTAACTAGATCAACTACATGTTACTTCTAGATAATAGGGTCCAGTTGTACAGTGCTTTACAGTAACCAGTTACTAACTAGATCAACTACATCATACTTCTGTATGTATTTACATGTTAGTAGCTTTACTAGACAGACGCAGTGTCTACTCTAGAACCAAAGCCATAGATTTGAATAGGGTAACATTTCCATAGAATATGTTGACATCAGGCCATTTCTATTGGCCCTAGTCATAAATAGAATGTTTGGTGTTCTCTAAGAAGATAGTCCCAATCTACCCTAAAAGGAGAAGAATACATAGCTGAAGAATGTATGTAATGATGTGGAAAATGTGCAGGTATATACTTAATTTTATATACTTATTATGTACTTATTGAAATACATGAAATTAGCTGTACAGTGTATTAAAGATAGCATCTTTGTCCAGATTGTATTTATAAAGCTATTTTTACAGCAGTAGTTGTCACAAAGTGATTTGACAGTAACATGGTCAGTCACTTGAAAGAAGCAAAAATATGCAAATAAGTCAAAATGAAATCAGATCAAATGTTATTTGTCACATGCGCCGAATACAACAGGTGTAGACCTTACCGTGAAATGCTTCCTTACAAGCCCTTAACCAACAATGCAGTTGTAAGAAAATAGAGTTAAGAAAATATTTACTAAATAAACTAAAGTATGTGTATATATATATATATTTCTTAATATATATATATATATATATATATATATATATATATATATAAGGTACCCCCTGTATATAGCGCCTATATCTATATCTATATCTATATCAATGAAGATATATATATATATATCAATAATAATGATATACAGGGGTACCGTTTCCGAGTCAAGGAAAATACAGTGCATTTTACCGTAGTAGGTCAAAACTTTTAGAAACTTTCTAAAGATAGACAGTATTGTTATCCGTTTGACAGCAGTGGAATTTTCTTTTGTCGAACTTTCTTTATTGCAATTGATTATTTTTCAACTATAAAAGTAATGTTTCTTTGCAGGACAATGATTGTCCTGACTTTCAAGAATGTCGGAATTGTTTCGACTTGCTTTTCTTGTTGGCTGGCAAGTTTCACCATCCAATTATTTCAGATCTACAAGAGTGTAAGTTTCACCATGGCACGGACCGTGGCGATACCTGCTGCCCCATATACATAGAATCACTGGTCACTTATTTTTTTTAAAATATGTTTTATTTATTTAACTAGGCAAGTCAGTTAAGAACAAATTCTTATTTACAATAATGGCCTACCAAAAGGCAAAAGGCTTCCTGCGGGACTGCTGGGATAAAAAAAAATATATGTATATAGGACAAAACACACATCATGACACTAGTCACATTAATAATAATGTTTACATACTGCTTTACTAACTTCACATGCATATACTGTATTATATTCTACTGTATTTTAGTCAATGCCACTCCAACATTGCTCGTCCTAATATTTATATATTTCTTAATTCCATTCTTTTACTTTTAGATTTGTGTGTATTGTTGTGAATTGTTAGAGCTAGGAACACAAGCATTTCACTACACTCGCAATAACATCTGCTAAATATGTGCATGTGACCAATAACATTTTTTTAAATTTGACATGAGAATTATTAGAATATGGTAAATATTAGTCAATTTTTGCATTCTATACATGCTGACTTCCGCGGACTATAGGTGGGAAACAGATAGGTGGGAGGGCATACAGGATATCGACAATTTATTAACGCGCAATTTCTCTAAATGCGTAATCGAAACACTTCAACCACTGTACTACATTTTTATTCAACGCCGTACAATTTAGCGATACATTTTTGTTTTCATCGACGTCGTTAGGTCCAGTGTTTTTTTTGTTGACACAATGAAGTTAAGTGGAAATGCACTCTAGCAGGAAATTGTCGCATCTATTTTCTACGCAAACGTTCTACATGTAGACAAAAAAATCACTGAACAAGTTAATGGAAACACTTGCTGACAATCCTTTCCTTAAGCCATGTTATTGTATGGGAGAATTTTAATTGCTTTGACTCCGCGCTTCCTTTTCATAACCCATTGGATGAGAAAGTCAAAGGTCCCGCCCCTCTGACTTTCTCCTCCAATGGCTTTTGAGCACGAGGCGTGTGGAGAGGACGGGAGTCAAGGACGGGAGTCAAGGACATGCAAATATATTTATTTCGAACCAATCCTCTATAACAGTATTTCCCAACCCTGGTTCTCCAGTACACTCACCAGTACACATTTTCGTTCTAGCCCTGGACAAACAGCCTCATTCAACTCATTGAGGGATTGATGATTAGTTGACAAGTTGAATCAGGTGTGCTTGTCCATGGCCACAATCAGAATGTGTACTGTTGGGGAGCTGGAGGTACAGGGTTGGGAACTATATTCTAAGGAATGGTATAGCCAAGCAACCTAAGCAAATATAGTTTTATGAATGACAGATGAGACATTTCCCAGCCTGTTCCCAGATCTGTTTGTGCTGGCTTGCCAACTCCTGTGGTCATGTTTCAAATATTTCCTGTTTAACTTGCCGGGATATGCAATGACATATGAGCAATATGTCAGCTCTGACGACATATGGCCTAACTAAAATGGTTAAATATCACTATTTTGACATGTTCTAATGTACGGAAGAGTATCAAATTAAATTGTATTAGTCACATGCATCGTGAACAACAGGTGAAGACTAACAGTGACATGCTTACTTACGGCCCTTCCCAACAATGCAGAGAGAACATTTTTGAAATTATACAAATAAAAATAACACCAGGAATAAATACACAATGAGTAAGGATATCTTGGCTATATACACGGAGTACCAGTACCAAGTCCATGTGCAAGAGTACGAGATAATTTAGATATGTACATATTGGATAAAGTGACTAGGCAACATTATAGATAATAAACAGTAGCAGCAGCATATTTGATGAGTCAAAAGAGTTAGTGCAAAAAGGGTCAATGCAGATAGTCCGGGTAGCTATTTGGTTAACTACACTACATGGCCAAAAGTATGCGGACACCCTTCAAATTAGTGGATTCGGCTATTTTAGCCACATCCGTTGCTGACAGGTGTAAAAAATTTGGCACCATGCAATCTCCATAGACAAACATTTGCAGTATAATGGCCCATACTCAAGGGCCCAGTGACTTTCAATGTGGCACCGTCATAGGATGCTCACTTTTCAACAGTTCGTCAGATTTCGGCCCTGGTAGAGCTGCCCCGGTCAACTGTAAGTGCTGTTATTGTCAAATGGAAAAGTCTAGGAGCAACAACGGCTCAGCCACGAAGTGGTAGGCCACACAAGCTTACAGAACGGGACTGCCGAGTGCTGAAGCGCGTAGTGGGTAAAAATCGTCTGTCTTCGGTTGCAACACTCACTACCAAGTTCCAAACTGCCTCTGGAAGCAACATCCGCACAATAACTGTTCGCAGGGAGCTTCATGAAATGGGTTTTCATGGTCGAGCCGCCACATACAAGCCTAAGATCACCATGTGCAATGCCAAGCATCGGCTGGAGTTGTGTAAAGCTCGTCGCCATTGGCGGAGGGATGAATCACGCTTCACCATCTGGCAGTCCAACGGACGAATCTGGGTTTGGCGGATGCCAGGAGAACGATACCTGCCCCAATGCATAGTGCCAACTGTAAAGTTTGGTGGAGGAGGAATAATGGTATGGGGCTGTTTTTCATGGTTCGGGCTAGGTCCCTTAGTTCCAATGAAGGGAAATTGTAATGCTACAGCATACAGTGACACTCTATATGATTCTGTGCCTTCCAAGAAGAGTGGAGAAGGTTATAGCAGCAAAGGAGGGACCAACTCCATATAAATGCCCATGATTTTGGAATGAGATGTTCAAGGAGCAGGTGTCCACATACTTAAGGTCATGTAGTGTATTTCATCCAAGTCCTTGTGATGAGATACCCACTGTAGGTAGAAACAGTTGAGTTGTGTGTGTAGCAGTCTTATGGCTTGGGGGTAGAAGCTGTTCAGGGTCCTTTGGTTTCAGACTTGGTGCATCGGTACTCTTCTCAGTCTGGCAACGCACCATCACCTTTCTTTAGAATGGTATTGTTTTGCCGATACTGCACGTGTGTGTGTGTGTGTTCACACACACGCACAGCTGTATACACACACACACAACCCACTTGTCTCTACCTATGTACTGTATGTAACCACACAAACTGGTGTAGTACCTACTTCTGAAAAGAAGGAGGAACCAGGTCCTAATACTTATAATAATATGGTTATTATGTATTAAAGGAGAAAGGATTTCATTGTTACTAAAGCCAATTCTAAAGTATACTTTCACCAGGTCATCTAACTCAGGTAGTATTTCAACAGTGACGCGCACAGCAACAGGGAGTCAGGGAGGCATGCAGTTAACCACATCCCCTATATAAATATAACTGCGACTTTATTCCCAAAATGTTGACTTTAATCTCGAAACTAAAATTGTATTTTATTCTCGAAATATTGCCACTTTATTCTCGAAATCATCAACAACCACCACCCATCGCCGTTTATTAAATGTTTATCTTCACTTGGCCCGAATACTCTTCCATACTAATGAGACCATGTTGATCTACCAATCTGACCTCTATTTTCTTCTTATCCCATTTAGTCAAGTTGTGGTCGAGAGCCCTGTACGACCACTGCGGCCATGTTTCATCTTCCTCCTCTTCCTGTCCACGGTCATCTTGATCATCCTCTTAGCTTTTCCTGACAGCTCCTTCCAGACAGACTGGTGGGAAAACCTATCACTGTACACATACTACCGTAGATGGACCAAACCCGACCGCCCCCTTGGACCATCCCCAACCACCATTCCCCCAACCACAGTACCAGCCCCACCCTCAACCACTATACGCCCGCTACCAACCAATAACTACCACTTTGGCTACCCTCGTAACTATCACTTCATCGTAGACGAACCGGACAAGTGTAATACCCAGACCCCGTTCCTGGTGCTGATAGTCCCCGTGGCGCCCGGTAACCTGGCCGCCCGGGATGCCATCCGCAGGACGTGGGGTAATGAGACCCTGGTGCAGGGGAAGAAGGTACAGACGCTATTCATGCTAGGACTTCCTGGAGGACCAGATGCTCAGAAGCTGCAGGAGAAGGTTGGTCTTGATTGTTTTAGCTTTTTTTAGTGTTGTGTTTATGTTTTTTTAAGTGTGTTGGGGTTGTTAATATTTAAAAAGAGTTTGATTTGATTGTGACTTGAGCTGACCTAACTTTGACTTTGACTCAACTTTGTCTTGACTCTTGACTTTGATTTGAAGGTGAACCAGGAGAGCCAGGTGCATCATGATCTACTCCAGAGCAACTTCCTGGACTCCTACCTCAACCTCACCATTAAGACCATGGTGATTATGGACTGGCTGGCCACCCACTGCACCAATGCCACCTACGCCATGAAGATCGACTCAGACATGTTCCTCAACGTAGAGAACCTGATGACTATGTTGTTGAGACCGGACATCCCCAAGGTGAACTTCATTTTTATTTTATTTTATTCAACCCAACCTCCACCTCTTTGGGGGACAACTTTATTACTATAACAGTCTGTCTGTCTGTCTGTCTGTCTGTCTGTCTGTCTGTCTGTCTGTCTGTCTGTCTGTCTGTCTGTCTGTCTGTCTGTCTGCCTGCCTGCCTGCCTGCCTGCTTACCTGCCTGCCTGCCTGCCTGCCTGCCTGTCTGCCTGCCTGCCTGCCTGCCTGCCTGCCTGCCTGCCTGTCTGTCTGTCTGTCTGTCTGTCTGTCTGTCTGTCTGTCTATTTCATTTACTAAGTTACAGTTTATTATTTTTTTCTCCTTCTAAATGTTTAATAATTCCATACAAAGATGAAATTCCTTTCCTATTTCCCAAGATGAACTACCTGACGGGGATGCTGATGTGGAATCGACCGGTCATCCGGAACCCCAACTCCAAATGGTATGTTCCGGTAGAGATGTTAGCTGACAACCGCTACCCGACCTACACACTTGGTATGGGATACGTCTTCTCCAACGACCTGCCGGTGAGGTTCGTGGAGGTATCCAAGGACATCAAGCTTTTTAATATAGAAGACGCCTATGTTGGAGCCTGTATGAAGAAACTGGGCCTCTCGCCCACAAACTCACCAGATCCTTGGCAATGGAAGGCCTATCTCGGCAAGTACAATCGCTGTGAATTTTCCAAAGTCATCACCTATATTGTGAGCCGCTCGTCCCAGATAGTGGACTACTGGATGGACCTGAAGAAGACACCTGGTTCACCCTGTCCCTAGACACTGATTTAGGGTCAATTTTGTATTTTTCATCCTAATGGTAGAGTCTAAGTCTTTAGGTATCCAATATACCTGTATATTTTGATGAAAAAACACTGCTGTAGGTCTGCCACCTTCCACCTCAGATGCGGGAAGGCTGACATCGGCGGATGTGGTGGATTGAGACGCAGCCCATCCAATAAAACAGTTATCTCTAGCTTAAACAGACAGATTCTGATGGGAATTTTTTATTGTGTTTATTCAATTTCCGCACGGACATTGACTCTAGTACTAGTACTAAGATTCAGGGAGTGTATCAGTGTCTGAGGGGCAACTTAGGTAAGGCGGCAGATAGCTGAGCAGCTAGATTGTTGTGCCAGTAACTGAAAGGTTGCTAGTTCAAATCCCCTAACAGGTGGCTCATAATAATGGCTGGAATTAAGTAAATGGAATTGTATCAACCACATGGAAACAATGTGTTTGATACCATTCCATTTATTCTGTTCCAGCCATATGAGCCTGTCCTCCCCAATTAAGGTGCAACCAGCCACCTGTGCTAGGAATATGATGGCGTGTGTGTCTATGTTCTTTATTCTTAATGACATCATCGCTGTGACAATATGAGCAAAGATGATATCATACATTTAAAGCACTTATAGATTATTTATGTTATGAAAAGCACAATAAAAGTTTAATAAATCATTTTTATTATTACTGTCATAAATCATTGACATGGTGAATGTATTGCAGTTGACAACAGGGATCTTTAAAAAAAAGAGAGACAGAGTTGAACCTGCCTCGAAGAAGAAAGGGTCTGTCCGAAGTGTTGACAATAAAGGCATCTTTATACTCTGCTCTCATGTCTTGGTTTCTCTTGTTCTACCAAATAAACTACCTGATGGAAGGAAAGTGTTTACATCCCAAATGGCACCCTATTTCCTATATAGTGTACTACTACCCATAGGGCTCTGGTCAAAAATAGGGAACTATATAGGGAATAGGGTGCCATTTGGAACAGAAAAAGTGCTTGTGGTGAGAGAAAATGATGAAGAGTAAGAGGTGAAGAGGAAACAAATACCATTGCTGAGAGTCTTTCAACTCGTCAGGAAGACAGGCAGGCAGTATAGGACCTAATTTATATTCTTAGACGTTGCCGACTCCTGCCAGATCTTACATAGGTATTTTAAGTATCAGCTAACCACATGTTATAGCAATTTGTCAGTCGATGAAGTGGCATGCATCCAGTGGTTGTTGCGTCGCCTCGCCTTTTGTGGAGCACACCCTAGGTCTGTCAGACATCTCTCTCTGCTTGGTATTGTTAGGTCACAATACACCAGACCACCCAGAACTAATGCCGCGTTCAAGTGCTAGTTGGAACTAGGAAACGCTGACATTTCAGACGTGCTAACTAATAGTTGTAGTTAAACACGTGCCGCGTGTCAACAAGTCAGACATTTCTGAGTGTCCTAGTTCCGTGTAGCACGTGAACGCGGCAACATTCAGCGTGGCGCAATCATTACACAGATGATTACCGTTTACGCCAACGAAAGAAACGCAAACAAGAGTTTCTATTGAACGAATTCATGTAGGTCCCTCCCTGTTTCGTTCCGTTTGCTTCCGTTTGTTTCCTAAATGGTAAACGGTTTTCGTAATGAATACACCCCAGCGTTAAGCCTCTTGTCCACTAGATTGCTTTCCAGCGGAAGTCATTCTTTGTCAATGGAGCAGTCCGCAACGCTGAGTTGGGGATGCAGCACTAGGCTGCGGTGCGTTCTGTGTACCGCATGCGTTCAATATTTTCAACTCGTGCGTTGCTTTACCGTGCGGTGGTACAAACAGAAGTTCATAAACAGTCAAGCAAGTTAGCTAGCTATCTAACTACAAGGTTAACCACTTTGTTAGATACACTACATTACCAAAAGTATGTGGACACCTGCTCGTCGAACATCTCATTCCAAAATCATGGGCATTAATATGGAGTCGGTCCCCCTTTGCTGATATAACAGACTACACTCTTCTGGGAAGGCTTTCAACTAGATGTTGAAACATAGCTGTGGGGACTTGCTAATATTCAGCCACAAGAGCATTAGAGGTTGGGGACTGATGTTGGGCGATTAGGCTTGGCTCGCAGTCGCCGTTCCAATTCATCCCAAAGGTGTTCGATGGGGTTGACGTCAGGGCTCTTTCCAGGCCAGTCAAGTTCTTCCATACCGAACTTGACAAACCATTTCTGTATGGACCTCGCTTTGTGCACCGGGACAATGTCATGCTGAAACAGGAAAGGGCCTTCACCAAATTGTTGCCACAAAGTTGGAAGCACAGAATCGTCTAGAATGTCATTGCATACTGTAGTGTTAAGATTTCCCTTCACTGGAACTAAGGGGCCTAGCCTGAACCATGAAACACATACCATTATTCCTCCTCCATCAAACTTTACAGTTGGCACTATGCATGGGGGCAGGTAGCGTTCTCCTGGCGTCCGCCAAACCCAGATTCGTCCATCGGACTGCCAGATAGTGAAGCGTGATTCATCACTCCAGAGAACGTGTTCGAATCGCTCCAGAGTCCAATGGCGGCAAGCTTTACACCACTCCAGCCGACGCTTGGCATTGCACATGGTGATCTTAGGCTTGTGTGAGGCAGCTTGACCATGGAAACCCATTTCATGAACCTCCCGACAAACAGTTATTGTGCTGACGTTGCTTCCAGAGGCAGTTTGGAACTTGGTAGTGAGTGTTGCAACCGAGGACAGACGATTTTAACACGTACATGCTTCTGCACTCGGCGGTCCCGTTCTGTGAGCTTGTGTGGCCTACCACTTTGCGGCTGAGCCGTTGTTGCTCCAATATATTTCCATTTCACAATTACAGCACTTACAGTTGACTTGTTGGAAAGGTGACATCCAATGACGGTGCCATGTTGAAAGTCACTGAGCTCTTCAGTAAGGCTATTCTACTGCCAATGTTTGTCTATGGCGATTGCATGGCCGTGTGCTCGATTTTATACACATCATTAACGGGTGTGGCTGAAATGGCTGGATCCACTAATTGGAAGGGATGTCCACTTACTTTTGTATTTATAGTGTATATCCAAATGGACATTAGTAATCACATTAAGGGCCTGTTACAATACATACATCATGACGGATTTTATGAATATCCACGTTGTTAGATCAGATTTGTTGAACGTGCACCAATCCGGAGTCCTTCTATCCCCCACGGTCTGTGTTCCATTGACCTCTTTGCTGCATTTATAGAACATACATGTTTTTCTGTGATGCAACGTGTCAGCTATATACAATACATTTCTATCTGGAACTTTATAGAACGCTAAAATGTAAATATATGACGTAGAACAGGTACACTTTTTAGTCAGGGCAATCGTTTCAGCTCAACACAATACATTTATATCTGTCAGTGGTGGCCTCTCCTGACCTGTAGCCAGGTATGCAGCTGGCTGAGCGTGTGGTGTGTGGGAGGGGCTGTGGAGAATAAAAAACAAAAGGCACCCAACCTACAGTGGCTCCTCCTCTACCTGTGGGCGGCCATTTTTTCGCTCTTATCACCGTCGTCAACGTACATTGAGGAAGGAGAAAGAGGACGTCAACCAGGTGCCAATCCCGTTGAGAGTCATGAGCCGGATTTGATACCAAGAGACAACATGAGGTATGTGTCAATTAAAGCTGGAGTTTGTTTGTAGACATTGCGATATTTTTTTTGAGGGTGTGTTAGTTATATTTCACGCGATCCAGTCAACAGGGATTACGATTACACTGAACGTCATCAAATATAGTTTTCCGGTTTTAGAGTAGGTTACTGGATGTGTGCAAACTTTAGTTCCAGCCTATGCCAGCCCAGCGCTAACACGCCTTAGTCAAATAAACCGACTGAAGACACAATGATGACAGGTGTTTTAGTGCTGGGGTGTAACAACATCCAGCACACCTAGTAACTAGAGCGGTGTTGGATATCCATGGTCTAGGGGTGGGCAACTCCAGTCCTCGAGGGCCTGATTGGTGTCACAGTTTTGCCCCAGCAAACACTCCAACTCCATAATCACCTAATCATGATATTCAGTTTAGAATGCAATTTGATTAATCAGCTGTGTTTGCTAGTGATGGAGAAAAGTATGACACCAATCAGGCCCTCGAGGACTGGAGTTGCCCACCCCTGGACTTCAAACACTTGTTTGTCTTTATACGAGTTCATTATTTATGTGATTGTCAGACAGCCAATGAATAGTTATTGTAGTCTAACTACACCACCAGCATACCAGACGCAATAGTCTTCTTAACAAACTCATGTACAAATGGCAAAGCAAACCGTGGTTATGCAATATAGCCTACTCTTGGTGCTTTCAAGACACCTGATAACATGACGTTCAAAACAACTGGGAACTCAAAAAAGAAGAGCACAGCAAACAAGAAATATAAATCATGAATATATTGTTTTTAAGATGAGTATTTTTAATTGATATTTCATATACTATACCTCTATAAGACCAAGTGATATGTGCACATATGGTTTGCACATATCACTTGGTCTTATAGAGGTACAGTATATGAGAGATAAATAAAAAATATTAATATTCATCTTAACAATGTATTCATGATTTATATTTCTTGTTTGCTGTGTAAGGGGTGATTTCAAGAAATGTTTATACATTCAAATGGTACTTCTGTACAACAGTGTGGCAAGAACCATTGACCTATGAACCATTGACCCCTCTCACTCTTTCTATCCTTTCTCTCTTCATCAGCCCAGCTCTGATGCAATCCTGTACAGCCCTTTCCGGAAGCCTGTATAGAAGACCCTGTTTTTTATTCATCCTGGTGGCAGTGGCTGTCTCAGTGACCTACACCACCTTCACCTTGAATTGGTGGAACGACCCACAGCGACCCTCGGTAATCAATCACACTGGAAAGACTGCTGATGATGATCAGGTGAACACGCGTGTCTTGACCAATCGGAATGGTGTCCAATGGGAGGATCCCGGGCGGTACCACGTGGCATACCCGCGGGGGTACAAATTCGTAATGGATGAGCCGGAGAAGTGTCGGTACGGGAATCAGGCCCCGTTCCTGGTGCTGATGGCCCCCGTGGCACCTGGTAACCCTACTGGAAATTTCACACAAGATTAACACATTCTGTTTGCAATTCTAACATGATCCATTGCATGTGAAGTGACTTGATAACCTGTTTCCAATACATTTTGAATGTATTTAGGAACTAAAAATGCAATACAAAGTAGCTTTTTTTCAGGTGTTTGTGAAAGCCGACTGGAAGAAATTGTTACAGTAAAATTTGTTATTGTGTAATTATTGTATTTCCAACACATTTTTAACATGTACATTTCTGGTAGGTAATCTGGCCTCCCGGGATGCCATCCGCAGGACGTGGGGTAATGAGACCCTGGTGCAGGGGAAGAAGGTACAGACGCTATTCATGCTAGGACTTCCTGGAGGACCAGGTGCCCAGAAGGTGCAGGAGAAGGTTGGTCTTGATTGTTTTAGCTTTTTTTTGTTTGTTTTAAGTGTGTTGGGGTTGTTATTATTTAAATAGTTTGATTTGAGTTGATTTTGATCTGATTCGAAGGTGAACCAGGAGAGCCGGGCGCACCACGACCTCCTCCAGAGCGACTTCATGGACACCTACCATAACCTGACCATAAAGACCATGCTGATCCTCGAGTGGCTCGTCTCGCGGTGCCCCGAGGCCTCCTACGCCATGAAGATTGACTCAGACGTGTTCCTCAACGTCCAGAACCTTGTCTCCATGCTGGTCAACCCTGACACTCCCAAACAGAACTACATGACCGGTCTAGTCTGGTGGCACAGCCCGGTGCTGAGAAACCCAGACAATAAGTTCTTCCTGCCTTATGAGGTGATGGCCGAGTCGGAGTATCCCCCGTACCCTCTGGGGTTTGGCTACATCATGTCCATGGACCTCCCCAAGAAGATCCTGGGGGTCTCTCCACAGATCAAGGTATGTTGATCTTCTGTATTTTGCCAAACAAATGTTCCTATGTATGGGACTTAAAGTATAATTTTTTTTCTTTATTTCTCTCATTCATTGGTAGCACTATTATGTGGCATTCATAAAGCCATTCATTATTTAATTAATCCAGTCATTCATCCATTAATTAAGTAATCTCATTCAAGCCCATCTACATCGAGGATGCCTACCTGGGGATGTGTCTGAAGCGGCTGGGCATCTCCCCCACCGATCCTCCCAGCAAGTCTCTCTTTGATGTCAACCCCATCTACAGCTACGGACGCTGCAAACTGTCCACTGTGGTTGCCGTGATGACGACCAGAGTGAACCAGCTGCTGAGGTACTGGCAGGACTACTCAAGGCCCGGCCCGCCGTGCTGAGAGGGTAATCACCAAAGCAACCATTGCTTCTTCCTGTTTGGAAATGAACATGAAGACACTTCCTGTATGTTTCCCTTCCTGGAAATGTTGAATTAAAACTTTGGGTAAGAGACATTCGCTCTTGCATAAGAGACATCTGTTCGGTCTTGTTGGGAGATCCATAGGTTGTTTGGCATTTTGCTAACGTGTGCCTCAACTCCTCCATTTACATTGACTGTGGTGCAGTGAAGGTGGATAGGTTTTGGAGAGGTCTTATTGGGCCTGTCTCAATACCTTTCAACTGTCACATGCTTCAACAAAAAGAGCCCAAGCTGCGTATTTGTATAATACCTTAGAGCCTTAAGACTGGATCCTATCAGATCCGCGCCAGCCGACACCCGCATAGTGGTTGTATTGGTAGTGTCGGAGGTGGCACTGTCAAATCCACAAGCGGCTCCCGGCGTTATACCTAAAGTGGACATTGGCTGCAAGGTGTTGCACAAGGGAAATCCCATTCAGCCTTGTTTCCAAGTTTGTCAACACTTTACTTGACACCAGCATCATAACACAATCATAACCATGTCATAACAGCTGATGTAACTTGTTATAATATGGTCATAACACTGTCATGACACATAGTTAGACCTGTTGTGACATTGTGTTATTTTATGGCTGGTTATGACACCTACATTAGTGTCAACATACCACACAAGGCAATAGCCTACATGTCAACAGTATGTTTATGTTATATACACTACCGTTCAGAAGAAATGTCCTTGTTTTGGGGGGGGGGGGGGGGGAATAAAAAATGTGTCCATTAAAATAACATCAAATTGGATCAGAAATACAGTGTAGACATTGTTAATGTTGTAAATTTTATTTGACCTTTTATTTAACTAGGCAAGTCAGTTAAACATTCTTATTTTCAGTGACGGCCTAGGATCAGTCATTTACGTAACAACAGAATGCGGCGCAGCAAGCGACTGAAGAGACACAATTTGCTAGTTACAGCATCAGCGCATGCTCTGGAAAGACAGCAGAGAGTAGAAAGGCAGTTACAGCATCAGCGCATGCTCTGGAAAGACAGCAGAGAGTAGAAAGGGAGTTACAGCAGCGCATCCCCTGAACGAAAACAGAGGTAAAGTTAGGTGAGAAGACTGACCACGGAGATGGGGGTGATGAAGTGTACTTAATGAGCTTTAACCGAAAAACAACTGGCATTTGGAAAGTTTGAGGTGAGGGAGAAAGTGTGGCAGAACAAGTATTAGCATTGTTCAGTATCTTGCTAGCTGGATCGAATTCTCCGTTAGCTAGCCAAAGACATTTTGAGCAACATTAGCCAACTCATCTGATCAAATAATTGAGTTTATGGTGTGAATTGGCTTGCTAATAAAGACAGACAGCTAACGTTACAACATCAGATGAGCTAACATTACTAACCTAACCAATTCGCTGTAGTTTTAACTGGTATACGACTCCTTGCTGTTCAAGTTATAATGCGTTAGTTGCTTACTCGACCCTGGCAATCTGTGTGAAATGTTAATGAACTAACCACTATCTGTTAACTAATGTTTTCCCTCTACAGTATGTGGTTAATTTTCAGAACGAGAGAATTAGGTGAAAATGAGGCGTTGCTTGTTAAACAAGTGGATTCAGGGATCAAGTGTAGCTGGAACTGGGCCTGGCTTATGCTAGATGCCACTATAGAGGTGAAAGGAACACCACACAGGAACACTCTTTCCACTTTTGCTGGCACATTGTGGAACAGATGTCCACAGGCAGAAGGTGTATGGTGTGCAGTGTAGCCCAGAGGTATTGTTTTGGTTGTGTTGAACTTGACAGTAACTGTGAGGGGAGTGGGGTTATACTTTCTTTTTTTACTCAGTGAATGTTATTTTTGCGCACATGTAGCCTTGTGCACTTGATTGCTTATGCACTTGATCGATGTCTATAGTGGCCACTCTAATAGAGAAAAAAATATAATTCCTGTTTGTTTCATTCTATTTCTACTTTAAGATGTTTTTTTCCCCAAGTGCAATATTTAGATGTGTGTGGTCACAAGCGTTCTATTATAAAGGCTGTCATGGCTAACTGCAATATTAGTGTATTGTATTTTCTCAAGACTTGAGTGTCATTTGCAGTAAAGTCTAGGCAACAAATAACATTGGATTGCTTTCTTTACATTTTTTAGCTGTGAATTAGGTTCACATTAACCACTTTATTTTACACACAGACTGATTATGTAGATCATATTCTTTGTTGTTTAATTAGTTAAAACCTGCATTTCCCCCTAGCAGGCATTTGTTTTGCATGTTTCAGTGCCCCCCCAAAAAAGTACATTAGTGTCTAGTTTGAGAAACAGATGCCTCACAAGTCCTCAACTGGCAGCTTCATTAAATAGCACCCGCAAAACACCAGTCTCAATGTCAACAGTGAGGAGGTGACTCCGGGATGCTGGACTTCTAGACCAGCCATCGGGGTCTTACGATAGATATTGCCACTTCTTTTTGCCACATATTCTATTTAAACCTACATCAAAGTGTGTGCCCTCAGTCCTGGAGGGAAGCTAGCCTGTTTCCAACCCTTAGTAAACTTCTGGAATAAATTGTTTGATCAGATACAATGCTATTTCACAGTAAGAAATTGAAAACAGATTTTCAACACGCTTATAGGGAAGGACACTCAACACGCACAGCACTTACACAAATGACTGATGATTCGCTGGAAGAAATTGATGATACAATTATTGTGGGGGCTGTCTTGTTAGACTTCAGTGCAGCTTTTGACATTATTGATCTTAGTCTGCTGCTGGAAAAACGTATGTGTTATGGCTTTACTCCCCCTGCTATAATGTGGATAAAGAGTTACTTGTCTAACAGAACACAGAGGGTGTTCTTTAATGGAAGCCTCTAAAACATAATCCAGTTAGAATCAGGAATTCCCCAGGGTAGCTGTTTAGGCCCCTTACTTTTTTCAATCTTTTTCTAACGACATGCCACTGACTTTGAGTAAAGCCTGTGTCTATGTATGCGTATGACTCAACACTATACACGTCAGCTACTACAGCAACTGAAATGACTGCAACACTTAATGAAGAGCTACAGTTAGTTTCGGAATGGGTAGCAAGGAATAAGTTAGTCCTACATATTTCCAAAACTAAAAGCATTGTATTTGGGACAAATCATTCACTAAACCCTAGACCTCAACTAAATCATGTGGAAGTTGAGGTGACTAAACTGCTTGGAGTAACCCATGATTGTAAACTGTCATAGTCAAAACATATTGATACAACAGTAGCTAAGATGGGGAGAAGTATGTATATAATAAAGTGATACTCTGCTCTCAATAACACTTTCAACAAGGCAGGTCCTACAGGCCCTAGTTTTGTCACCTAGACTACTGTTCAGTAATGTGGTCAGGTGCCACAAGGAGGGACTTAGGAAAATTGCAGTTGGCTCAGAACAGGGAGCGCGGCTGGCCCTTAAACGTACATGGAGAGCTAACATTAAATACATTCATGTCAATCTCTTATGGCTCAAAGTGGCGGAGAGATTGACTTCATCACTACTTGTTTTTATAAGAGGTGTTGACGTGCTGAATGTACTGAGCTGTCTGTTTAAAATACTTGCACACAGCTTGCACACCAAAGCATACCCCACAAGACAAGCCACCAGAGGTCTCTTCACAATCCCCAAGTCATGATGTTCCACTGGATATCATAAGGTGAATGCACCAATTTGTAAGTCGCTCTGGATAAGAGTGTCTGCTAAAGGACGTAAATGAACAGACTATGGGAGGCGTACAGTACTACATAGAGCCATGACTACATGGAACTATATTCCACATCAGGTAACTGATGCAAACAGTAGAATCAGATTTAAAAAGCAGGTAAAAATACACCTTATGGAACAGCGGGGACTGTGAAGACACACGCAAAGGCACAGACACACGCATACGCATACATTGTGATATTGTTATATGGTTGTATTATACATTTTGTATTGTTTCCGCATGGGGATTGGTAGGTTGTGCGTTTGTGTCCCAGAGGAGACATTTTGACCATTCTATTTTGTATATAGTTTGTATGTGTGTGCTGTTTTTCATTTATTAGGTGGGTCTTAAAAGGTTCTTTGGGTTTGTTGGGTATCATTGAGTGGGAAAGGGAGTGTGTGTGTGACGTGTACTAGTACTGCAATTGTCTTGCAACACCGGGGTCGAGAACGAGCTCTCAAACTTCCAAGGAAGAAGTCGTTGCCCTCATCCGTCAGATGCACGCCATCCATATGGTATAGTATAGCCAGCAGATCCGACCCGCTTGCTCACAGCTTCACTAGGGTCGGACAGCATTCCTGTGTATATTAAGACAACATGATGCAGGCATGAGAAATGCGTTGTACTCCAGCTCTGCGGATATGAGTACTGGCGCAGTAAGTAGGCTGGTTAACCAAGAAGCCATAACTACTGGTATTGCGCTACTGGCTGACATTGAACATTCTCAGGGTATTGTTCCCGATTTCAATATTCTTTAATGATATATTGTGTGAAATGTACAGTACCAGTTGAAAGTTTGGACACACCTACACATTGAAGGTTATTTTTTTTATTTCTACCATTTTCTACATTGTAGAATACTAGTGAAGACAAACTATGAAATAACACATATAGAATGATGTAGTAACCAAAAAAGTGTTAAACAAATCTAAATATATTTGAGAATCTTCAATCTTCAGTAGCCACCCTTTGCCTTGATGACAGCTTTACACACTCTTGGCATTCTCTCAACCAGCTTCATGAGGTAGTCACCTGGAATGCATTTTAATTAACAGGTGTGCCTTGTTAAAAGTTAATTTGTGGTATTTCTTTCTTTCTTAATGTGTTTGAGCCAATCAGTTGTGTTGTAACAAGGTAGGAGTGGTAAACAGAGGAGCCCTATTTGGTAAAATATCAAGTCTATATTATGTCAAGAACATCTCAAATAAACAAAGAGAAACAACAGTCCATCATTACTTTAAGACATGAAGGTCAGTCAATACAGAACATTTCAAGGACTTTGAAGTTTCTTTAAGTGCAGTCGCAAAAACCATCAAGCGCTATGATGAAACTGGCTCTCATGAGGACCGCCACAGGAAAGGAAGACCCATAGTTACCTCTGCTACAGAGGATAAGTTCATTAGAGTTAACTGCACCTCCAGATTGCAGCCCAAATAAATGCTTCAGAGTTCAAGTAACAGACACATCTCAACATCAACTATTCAGAGGAGACTGCATGAATCAGACCTTCATGGTCGAATTGCTGCAAAGAAAGCACTACTAAAGGACACCAATAAGAAGAGACTTGCTTGGGCCAAGAAACATGAGCAATGGCCATTAGACCGGTGGAAATCTGACCTTTGGTCTGATGAGTCCAAATTTGAGATTTTTGGTTCCAACCGCCGTTTCTTTGTGAGACGCAGAGTAGGTGAACAGATGATCGCTGCATGTGTGGTTCCCACCGTGAAGCATGGAGGAGGAGGTGTGATGGTGTGGGGGTGCTTTGCTGGTGTCACTGTCTGATTTATTTAGAATTCAAGGCACACTTAACCAGCATGGCTACCACAGCATTATGCAGCAATACGCCATCCCATCTGTTTTGCGCTTAGTGGGACATAATTTGTTTTTCAACAGGACAATGACCCAACACACCTCCAGGCTGTGTAAGGGCTATTTTACCAAGAAGGAGAGTGATGGAGTGCTGCATCAGATGACCTGGCCTCCACAATCACCTGACCTCAAGTCAATTGAGGTTGTTTGGTATGAGTTGGACCACAGAGTGAAGGGAAAGCAGCCAACATGTGCTCAGCATATGTGTGAACTCCTTCAAAACTATTGGAAAAGTGTTCCAGGTGAAGCTGGTTGAGAGTGCCAAGAGTGTGCAAAGCTTTCACGGCAAAGGGTGGCTACTTTGAAGAATCTCAAATATAAAATATATTTTGATTTGTTTAACACTTTTTTGGTTACTACATGATTCCATATGTGCTATTTAATAGTTTTGATGTCTTCACTATTATTCTACAATGTTGAAAATAGTAAAAATAAAGAAAAACCCTTGAATGAGTAGGTGTGTCCAAACTTTTGACTGGTACTGTACTTAAGGTGTATTTGTTTAGGAACCAAATGTGGGGTATCATGCTATGCTACACTCATAGATAAAAAGTTGCTATCCAGAACCTAAAAGGGTTCTTAGGCTGTCCACACAGGAGAATGCTTGAATAACCCTTTTTGGTTCCAGGTAGAGCCCTTTCGACAGAGTTCTACATGCAACCCAAAAGGCTTCTTCTACCAGAAACCAAAATGGTTATCCTATGGAGACAGCCAAATAACCCTTTAGGGACACTTTTTTGTAAGAGTGTCATTTTTCAGTAAAATAATAAAATGAAGGAATAACATGTTTTCATATTTTGTGCTGTATTCCAGAGGTTTTCAACTCTTACCCTATGAGGTCCGGAGCCTGCTGTTTTTCTGTTCTACTTGATAATGAACTGCACCCACCTGGTGTCCCAGGTCTAAATCAGTCCCTGATCAGAGGGGAAGAATGGGGAAAAAAACTGTTGAACTGGCTTCCAGGTCCAGAGTGTAGTTTGACGGCTGTATACTCTGGATTCTGACACGTTATTGTGAAGGGAAAGTGCACCACCTAAAGGTAGCTGCCTGTCTTCATTATGCTGTTTGATTCATTGTAAACACATTTACGAAGCATTTGTACCAGTGTAGTTTGGACCTCTTCTGTTTCAAATAGTGCTGTCTACTCCAATCTCCTCATCCATGATCCATCCACTGACAAATTCTGGAATGTTGACATATTAGCCTGTGTTGGATGCAGTGGAGGCTGGTGAGCGAGAAATATGGAGGGCATGCTCATTGTAATGGTTGGGATGGAATGAATGGAACAGTATGCAAACACATGCAATTTAAAGTTAATAAATTATCATTAGCCTATTATATAATAATATTATGTATTGAACCTCTCCTCACCAGTTCTCCACTACCAGCCTCAACTGATTGGATGTCTGTGAGTTTGAATGGTTGTTCCATTAACTTCATTGGCTTGTTATTTAATCATACTACCACCAGGGGATGCCCAAACATCAGGTATAGTGAAGAAGACAGAGTACAGACATTACACACATGGGGCAGTAGTATGCTTTAACTTCATCTACCAGTGTGACCACAACATAGACATTTAACATACATGTCCGTATATGGCATATATTTGGAAAGGAGGGGGGGGGGTGGAACCTACAGTAGACCGTTTTAGAGTGGGAGAGACGGGAGAGATGGGGGTGGAGGAGAAGAAAGGGGGATATCTAGTCAGTTGTACAACTGAATACATTCAACTGAAATGTGTCTCGCGTTTAACCCAACTCCTCTGAATCAGAGAGGTGCGGGGGCTGCCTTAATCCACGTCATCGGCACCTGGGGAGCAGTTGTTGTTGGGAGTTAGGGCAGAACGGCAGATTTATCCACCTTGCCTGCTCAGGGATTAGAAGTGTCCCAACCCTCCTAACCTCTAGGGTCCCTGCAGCATGAGGAGAGGCGCGTAGAGGAGAGGCGCGTAGAGGAGAGAGACCGAGGGGTTGAGGTGTCGTACATAGTTACAGTTTACGATCACACACACACACACACACACATTCTCAATCAACTTCAGATAAAGACTAAGCCAGACCAATAAGTGGTAAAGCCAACGGCTCTGCTCTGCTCTCCTGTCAACATCTTCACACACTGATCTAAGGTCAGTTTGTAAGGTTTTCTGTCAGTGGTAAGTTTGCAATTTGAGGGAGCAATCAGTTCCTAAGGGATCGTTCAAATAATACTCCAAAGGGATCCATCTCATTCCTTAATCCTATGTCTCTAAAGTCTGATCTAAAGTCAGTTTTGAAAAGTTGCCTGCTGATGGTTTGGATTTGAGGAAGCTGATCCTAGATCTGTGCCTAATGGGGCCTTCTAGCAACAAGCGCCATGTCATTCTTCTCTCCCATTATCTATCACCTTGCTGCCATCTAGAGACTATGGCAGGGAATTCATCGAATTGAGCCTATACTGTAAAGCTATTGATCATGATAGACCATGGGACTATCTGAGCCTGTATACTGTAAAGCTATTGATCATGATACACCACAATACTATCTGAGCCTGTATACTGTTAAGCTATTGATCCCTGACCTGTTCACCGGACGTGCTACCTTGTCTACCACACCTGATGTCTCGACCTCTGAATGACGCTGCTGGTCATCTGTGAACGTTTGAACATCTTGAAGAACAATCTGGCCTTAATGACCATGCACCATCTCCACATGGCACAGCCAGAAGAGGCCTGGCCACCCCTCAGAGCCTGGTTTCTTTCTAGGTTCCTGCCTTTCTAGGGAGTTTTTCCTAGCCACCGTGCTTCTACATCTGCTTTGCTTGCTGTTTGAGGTTTTAGGCTGGGTTTCTGTATAGCACTTTGACATCAGCTGATGTAAAAAGGGCTTTATATATACACATTTGATTGATTTGATCATGATAGACCACGGTACTATCTGAGCCTGTATACTGTAAAGCTATTGATCATGTAGACCACAGTACTATCTGAGCCTGTATACTGTAAAGATATTGATCATGTAGACCACGGTACTATCTGAGCCTGTATACTGTAAAGATATTGATCATGATAGACCCCGGTACTATCTGAGCCTGTATACTGTAAAGATATTGTAGTTTCTGAGAGAGAGTTGACTGTATCAGTGGCTTGGTTTATATTCTGTCTCCTCTCTGTCTTTCTATTGGTCTGTATCCCCCATTCTCTCTTTCTCTCTCTTTTTCCCCCATCTATTGTATCCCTCCCTGTGTATCTCTCCAACTCTCTTCTTCCCTCCCTCTTAAAAAGAAACTTGATCTCTGTTGTCTCTCCCTGCTGCTGTCGTCTCCTCCTCTCCTCCCTCTCGGTGATGTGTAGTTGGGACCTGCCTGCCTTTCTGTCTGTCTGCCAGCCTCTACTATTCCCACTTCTCCCCAGTGTGTCTATCTGCTAACCCTTAATCAGCCTGGACAGTATTCATGGTATGGGCTTGGTCGGTGTGTGTGTGTGTGTGTGTGTGTGTATGAGGGGTTGGGGGAGTTGTGTGTATGTGTATTATTTTTTGATACACGCACAGAGCCCTATGGTTCTCCTATCTTCTGATCTGTCTCCCACCTTCCACCAGCTCATGTCAAACAGTCTCTCTTTCTCTCTCTCACTGCCTCCCTGTCTCTCTCTCTGTCTCTCTCTCGCTGCCTCCCTGTCTCTCTCTCTCTCTGTCTCTCTCTCGCTGCCTGCCTGTCTCTCTGTCGCTGTCTCTCTCTGGCTGCCTCCCTGTCTCTCTGTCTCCGTCTCTCTCTGGCTGCCTCCCTGTGTGTCTCTCTCTCTCTTGCTGCCTCCCTGTCTCTCTCTCTGCCTTTTACCACAATTTCTACTTTGTTGCTCTCCTACTGGAGGATGAGGGTAGCCTGTGGGTTTGGAGTGGGGGTAGGGGGTTTGGGTTTTGGGGTAGAGAGGTAAGGGAGTAAAGGGGTAGGTGGGAGCAGGACAGTAGGGGGCTGTGCCTCTGTCTGTCTCTGGCTAGGCCCAGGTTATGTTTATGACTCTGCTCTCGGGGTGACTGGGAGGACGTCTGGTCTGAAGGGGGAGGGAGAGCGGGGACTATGGGAATGGCCGGGGTAGAACCAGGAAGGAGGAGGACACACCTGGTTTGTATGGGTAGACGGGGGTTGGAAGGGTAGGAGGCGTGTGTGTGTGTGTGTGTGTGTGTGTGTTGTGTGAATGTGCATGTTCCATCAACACCCAACCCATGGCTGCCCTCACTAAAACATCTCCCTCAAAAAAGCACTTCATGAAATCTCATTGTGCTAGAACGTTTAGAATTTCCTTGTTTTTTTATGACATTTCTTTCATTGTCTGAAACCAGTTATGCGCAGGAGACAGGAGAGCTGTACTCTCAAGGCAGCTGTGTGTGAGTGTGCGGAGCCAGCCGTCTGTCTCTGTTGATCTGGACGTGAATGTACAGTCGTGGCCAAAACTTTTGAGAATGACACAAATATACATTTTCACAAAGTCTGCTGCCTCAGTTTGTATGATGGCAATTTGCATATACTCCAGAATGTTATGAAGAGTGACCAGATGAATTGCAATTAATTACAAAGTCCCTCTTTGCCATGCAAATGAACTGAATTTAAAAAAAACATTTCCCCTTCATTTCAGCCCTGCCACAAAAGGACCAGCTGACATGTCAGTGATTCTCTCGTTAACACAGGTGTGAGTGTTGACGAGGACAAGGCTGGAGATCACTCTGTCATGCTGATTGAGTTCGAATAACAGACTGGAAGCTTCAAAAGGAGGGTGGTGCTTGGAATCATTGTTCTTCCTCTGTCAACCATGGTTTCCTGCAAGGAAACACGTGCCGTCATTTGCTTTGCACAAAAAGGGCTTCATAGGCAAGGATATTGCTGCCAGTAAGATTGCACCTAAATCAACCATTTATCGGATCATCAATAACTTCAAGGAGAGCGGTTCAATTGTTGTGAAGAAGGCTTCAGGGCGCCCAAGAAAGTCCAGCAAGCGCCAGGACTGTCTCCTAAAGTTGATTCAGCTGCGGGTTCGGGGCACCACCAGAACAGAGCTTGCTCAGGAATGGCAGCAGGCAGGTGTGAGTGCATCTGCACGCACTGTGAGGCGAAGACTTTTGGAGGATGGCCTGGTGTCAAGAAGGGCAGCAAAGAAGGCACTTCTCTCCAGGAAAAACATCAGGGACAGACTGATATTCTGCAAAAGGTACAGGGATAGGACTGCTGAGAACTGGGGTAAAGTCATTTTCTCTGATGAATCCCCTTTCCGATTGTTTGGGGCATCCAGAAAAAAACTTGTCCGGAGAAGGCAAGGTGAGCGCTACCATCAGTCCTGTGTCATGCCAACAGTAAAGCATCCTGAGACCATTCATGTGTGGGGTTGCTTCTCAGCCAAGGGAGTGGGCTCACTCACAATTTTGCCTAAGAACACAGCCATGAATAAAGAATGGTACCAACACATCCTCCGAGAGCAACTTCTCCCAACCATCCAGCAACAGTTTGGTGACGAACAATGCCTTTTCCAGCATGATGGAGCACCTTGCCATAAGGCAAAAGTGATAACTAAGTGGCTTGGGGAACAAAACATCAATATTTTGGGTCCATGGCCAGGAAACTCCCCAGACCTTAATCCCATTGAGAACTTGTGGTCAATCCTCAAGAGGCGGGTGGACAAACAAAAACCCACAAATTCTGACAAACTCCAAGCATTGATTATGCAAGAATGGGCTGCCATCAGTCAGGATGTGGCCCAGAAGTTAATTGACAGCATGCCAGGGCGGATTGCAGAGGTCTTGAACAAGAAGGGTCAACACTGCAAATATTGACTCTTTGCATCAACTTCATGTAATTGTCAATAAAAGCCTTTTACACTTATGTAATGCTTGTAATTTTACTTCAGTATTCCATAGTAACATCTGACAAAAATATCTAAAGACACTGAAGCAGCAAACTTTGTGGAAATTAATGTTTGTGTCATTCTCAAAACTTTTGGCCACGACTGTACCCTGTCACCATTCAGGAATAGATAACATCACAACAAGCCTGGGCCCACATCCCAAAACATACACAGACAGATAGCTAGCTATAATACACTCACATCAAATAAAGAATCATGTCCTCGTTTTGTAACATACTCATAAATAATGATAAAAAAAGGTTCTCCTGTTCATCCCTTCTTCTGGAAAACAACTAAGAGGATCAAAGGAAGAATGAGAGGAGGAGGAAAAAAGAGGAGCAATTTCCCCTGTCTGGTGTGGAGGGAGAGGGAGAGGGAGAGGGAGAGGGAGGGAGGGATAGGGAGGGGGAGAGAAATAATTACAATGTATTGTCTGCTTGACATCTTTTCAGTTGGGCACAGTAGAGGCAGCTATCGACCAGCCAACCTACCAGTCAATACTCTGGGAACAGCTGGAGTTCATTACCAACAATGCCCTCCTTCAGCAGGACCCAAACTGACGGGCATCCCAGGTAATGCCTTTAAAATGAGCTGGCACTAAGAGCGGAATGAAGGACGGCCACACCTGGAATATGGTGTGTGTGTGCACATCTGGGTGTGTGCAGACAGAGTTAGGCCTAGATCCTATCCAGGTGTCCAATTAACATGTTTTTTCTGGATCGTTTCCGCCACTTTCCAGAACAAGGCCGCCGGCTGTCGGCTGACTACAGACACAAACACACCAGGAAAAGAGAATGGAAAGCAGAAAAGGCTAAACTTTTCATTTTGGTAACTGCCCTCTACAGATTGTTTGTGACTGTTCAACTATCAACTATGAACAAACTATTGAACGAACTCTCCACTAGACCTCGTCCCAACACAAACTCTATCTTCATGTGAACCTTATTTGTGCCTTTCCTAGTTAACAAGTTGTAGTTGAGTTCCAGTAGTCTTGGACTTGTTTCCTCTTCTATGGTTTTGTCCAGTCTCTTTGGCCAGTCAGTATATCCAGTAGTGGTCAGTTCCCCTCCCACAGAATGGTCAGCATATTATACTGCCCTAAAAGGCAGTAACTGCTCATTTGGTCAAACATTTGTTAATGTCATTTTTGCAACATTAAATACATGCTTAATCATGTGGACAAGTATACTGCCTCTATTGTATTGTGGAGAAAATGGGGGTCATGTTAGCAGTAACTTCATAAAGTTACTGTGAAACAAAGGTAAATAAAAGCAATCTTTCTCAGTTCCACGCTATGAGCAGTTACTGCCTTTTTCTTGGTAGGGCAGTATAGTGGGTGTGGTCTGGACCCTCTACCAGAGTTAGTGTTTCTGTCCAGTGAACCACACTGTTGGATGGTTTGACCAGATGGGCTGCGTTCCAAATTGCACCCTATTATTCCTTTATAGTGGACTTTCTTGTTGTTGTTTACCAGGGTCTGGTCAAGAGTTGTTCATTATATAGGGAATAGGGTGCCATTTGGGACAGAGCAGGCCCCGTTGTTCATGTTTCTGAACCGCTGTGCTTGGAAACACAAAATGGACCATTAAATGATGACAAATGACATTTTCGCCAAAGCAACAAAAGTATGTTTTTGTTTTTCATAGAAAGGGAGAAATTAGACTGTTTTATTGTTTAAAGAAAAAAAGTACTTTGGATAAATATCCTATCCAGTTATATTTAATTGTTCATCATTTCCACGACCGTCATGACTGCCAAAACGATAAAAAAAACGATGCAATTGAATTATTGTTAGAACAACAGTATTGTCTCTGTAAAGATAACAGTTATAAATCAAATACCAAAGAACAAAACTGGACAGAAAACTCTGATGCTCTCTACAGTATAACAAACTACTACACTCTGATCACTGCAGGCGATCTAGAAAAATACTCATTTCGAAATTCTATGTGTTGAAATCCAAAAGCCTACCCAAACGGTGTTCCTCACCACAATGTGAAGGATGTCTTGTGAGTGGAAATGTGATGTGAAAATAGTATCTTCTAAAAAAACTGATATCACCACTGGCTTGTAAAGACTTGTGAAACAACTTATGTTCTTACTGTAACTACCTCGGTGGAGGTAAAGTAAGCAAATAATTTGTCTGGTTGCCAACATTGTTGAAGTGTCTGTACTAGTGTGTGTGTGTGTGTGTGTGTGTGTGTGTGTTAGTGGAGGCTGCTGAGGGGAGGACGGCTCATAATAATGGCTGGAAAGGAGCGAATAGAATGGCATCAAATACATGGAAACCATGTCAGATGTATTTCAAATCAAATGTTATTGGTCACATACACTTGTTTAGCAGATGTTATTGGTCACATACACGTGTTTAGCAGATGTTATTGGTCACATACACTTGTTTAGCAGATGTTATTGGTCACATACACTTGTTTAGCAGATGTTATTGGTCACATACACGTGTTTAGCAGATGTTATTGGTCACATACACTTGTTTAGCAGATGTTATTGCGGGGGTAGCGAAATGCTTGTATTTGATATCATTCCACCTACTCCGCTCCAGCCATTAACAAGAGCCTGTCCTCCCCAATTAAGATGACATCAACCTCATGTGGTGTGTGTTCTTCTACAAGCCACGATTATGAAGATTTCATACCAGGACCAGGCTCCTGTGGGTTTCCATAGCCAGGTATTTAGGGGTTTAAACAGCCTTGTTGCATCTAGAAGTTGATCTCAGGTCAGTTTTGCTTTTTCCATCTTAATGGTTAAGATTAGTTTTTGGGGAGGGTAAACTGATCCTAGATCTGTGCCAATGGGCAACTTCTACGCTCACCATTGCTTCTTTTGGGACTTATTTTGGGGTCAAGTCGTTAAGGTAAAATTGGGATTGTGTATCCAGAGCATCTCTGGCCCATCTTGTGAATAATTGTGGGAAACATGAGTATGATTTTTACAGCTTCGTATAACTTTATTCTCAGACATCCTCCAGGCCTCCAGGACCACCACTGTGGTTCCCACGATCCCAGTCGATGAGTCACTTTGTGGGCAGTGAGAACTAATAGAGGCCGAGGCTGTTGTAGGCCCCGTGCTGAGGCCCGGTCCCATGATACATAAACACAAACACCCACATACAAACACGTATGTTCATATGTAATGTATACTGTCCCCTCCCCCCAACACACACACACACCAAGCTGTGAAAACAAACACAGCTGTTGGCTATGCTGGCTGCTCTGCTCTGTCTCTGCTGTGGATGCCAAGGGAACAGTGGTGTGCTCTGATGTGTAAACCATAGGCATTATCACCATGCTACTACCCAGGGCATCAAAGCAGGAAAAGGATTTTACACATATCATAAAACAACAGACATGAATAGTCTGTTTTCAGTATTCTTGTGTTGTGTTTGTTTAATCTCTCAATAATATTACAATGGCTTCAAAGCAGCAGAAGGATTTCACACATGATAAAACAGAAGACGGTATTGTTAGGAAGTATTTGGTTTACTTTGTAGAAGAGTCACACAGATGTAGGGTCTTAATTTGATCACTCTTTTGTTGCTTTCCTGCACCGCAGGATATGCAGATGAGCTTCACGATTTACGTAAATTCACTGAAAAACTGCACAGTGAAGAAAAGGTTTAACATAGGGTGGATTGTAAGCTTGGTTCAGGACTATTTCTGCCACCATGGTACATCGATCAGAATGCAAATCAGGAGACGGAGCAGGTTTAGGGGTATTTATTACACACTGTTGAACACAGGAACGAACAGAGGCACATGGGGAGGGTTTGGAACGGAGGTAGGGCTTGTAAGGCTGGTAGGAAGGTTAGGAAGCAGCTGCTTTAGGATGTGACTTGCAAGGCCTTGGAGATAGGATTGGATGTGGCTTGTAAGGCCTTGGAGATAGGATTGGATGTACTGTAGGATGTTGCTTGTAAGGACTTGGAGATCAGATTGGATGTGCTTCAGGATGTGGCTTGTAAGGCCTTGGAGATCAGATTGGACATGCTTTAGGATGTGGCTTGTAAGGCCTTGGAGAAAGGAAGGATGGGGCACCCCATGGGATCACCAAGCAAACTATGGTAGTGTGTAGGAAGGAGCATGCTGCTTAAATAGGCAACTGAAAAAGGCAGAGGAGAGATGATTTGGGAGTGGAAACAGGTGTGGAGGAAAGGGGCGTGGCCGAGAGTAATTGGAGACAATTAGAAGACTGTAGGAGTGGCATGACCAATGTTCCTGCTGAGCTGCGTGCGTGAGAGTGCAGAAGAAATATCAGCCCATGGAGAGAAGCACGAGATTGAACTTCACTCAACTTTCTAGTTTCCCCTGTTAGTTAACAGTATCAACATTTCCCTTTACTGTGGCAATTGTGATCGATTCAACACAATATTAGCAACTTTCAATGCAGCATACTAAAACAAAACAAACTATGCAAGAGATTTTGTTGGAGGCACAACCCATTGGAGTAGGAATCTATTGCTCACTACTCAGCCAGTATTCTACACAGACCAGTGCAGCATAACCAATCAGAGCTACAGTAGACCTATATGCAAATAGGCCATTGCCATATATGGATCTGTGCCATTCACTTTGAACTGGACTGTGTTTACAGCTGTGGTTGTGAGTAGATGTGCAGTGTTTTCAGATCAAAGCCAGAGCTGCATGTAGCCACGTGTTGACATTTTGTTCGTATCAATTGCTAGTTATTGAGTTATTAGCCCAGTTATTGATAATTTGTAGTCAGCAATAGCGGAGTGATTGCTTCTTACCAGAGCACAAAATGTGTACATTCCTAGACATCTTTTTTTGTCTTAAAGGGGCAGTGTTGTATTTTAAGCTTGAATTGTTTGGGCACAGACCTGGATAGTATGACAGAACTCTGCAGGCTATCTCTGCAGTAGATTGCAACTCCGCCCCCTTTGGCAGTTCTATCTTGTCAGAAAATGTTGTAGTTGGGGATGGAAATTTCTGGATTTTTGGTGGCCTTCGCCAGAATTCAGACATGGCTAGGACATTAGGGTTGGTGGAATGTGCTGAATAAAACAAACTTAGGGAGGAGGCTTCTGATGTTAACATGCATGAAACCAAGGCTTTTACGGTTACAAAAAGTCCACAAATGAGAGCGCCTGGGGAATGGGAGTGGTGCTGGGTGCAGCAGGGCCTGGATTAACCTCTACATCACCAGAGGAGCAGAGGAGGAGTAGGATAAGGGTACGGCTAAAGGCTATAAGAACTGGTCGTGTAGTGCGTTCGGAACAGAAAGTAAAAGGAGCAGATTTCTGGGCGTGGAAGAAAAGATTCAGGGAATAATGTACAGACAAGGGTATGGTAGGATGTGAGCACAGTTGAGGTAAACCTAGGCATTGAGTGACGATGAGAGAGGTTTTGTCTCTAGAGGCACCAGTTAAGCCAGGTGAGGTCACCGCATGTGTGGGGGGTGGGACAAAAGGACTATCTAAGGCATATTGAGCAGGGCTGGAGGCTGTACAGTGAAATAAGACAATAATCACTAACCAAAACAGAAATAGACATGGCATAATGACATTAAGGAGAGGCATGTGTAGCTGAGTGATCATAGGGTCCAATGAGTAGCAACAGGTAAGTCAGGGAGCTGATTCAGTAGTTGCTACTACGCTAGGCGAGCTGGAGACACGGGGATTCAAACAGCTAGTGGGCCGGCGCTAGCAGATGGGCCTTCGGCGACGTCGCAACGGAAGAGCCTGTTGAAACCACCTCAGACGATTACGTTGGCAGACCAGTCATGATGGATCAGCAGGGCTCCGTGTCGGCAGTAAAGGGTCCAGGCCAATTGGCAAAAGACGTATTGTAGCCCAAGAATTAGCTGGTGGACCTCTTCGGCTAGCCGGGAGATGGGCCTAGCTCGAGGCTAGCTCAAGGCTAACTGGTGCTTGCTTCGGGACAGAGACGTTAGCCAGGAGTTGCCACTCGGATTGCAGCTAGCTAGCTGCGATGATCCGGTGTAAAGGTTCAGAGCTTGCGGTAGGAATCCGGAGATGTGGTAGAGAAAAAGCAGTCCGATATGCTCTGGGTTGATATCGCGCTGTGCAGACTGGCATGTATTGACTGAGCTGAGGCTGGCTGTTGTCTGAGTTAACGGTGAAGACCACTGGCAGTGGCTAACTGACTACTAGCTAGTAGCTTCTGATGGGGTTCCGGTTCTAAAGTATAAAAATAGCAGGTCCTACATTGGGTGAGGCGGGCTGCAGGAGAGTATATTCAGTCCGTAGATTGAAAGTGAGATTAAAATATATACGAAATATATACGAAAACAAACAAAGAAAACGATATTTACACAGGACAGGACGGGACAAGACAAGACAAAACACACGTCCGGCTGCTACGCCATCTTGGAACAACTCTGGTAGGTCTACTCTGGTAGACCTACATTTTGATAAAATAGCCACAAGAGCCTACTTGGCCACTGTTAACTGCAACTTAAAGCGGGTAAAGCCTCACTGGTCAAAATAGGATCCTATATCTGTAAAAACAGTAATTTTGGACCAGAAAGTCCCTCATAGACATGACCATTTTTTTCAGACCAGTGGTAGATCCCCATTATAGCCCGCTTCAGGGTCAATTCCGATTGAGCCGACATACGCAGCGTTTACCGAGAATACAGTCACAGCCAATGTGGGAACATTGCCTTTAAAAGGTGCATTGCAGGCAAAGCGTGATCAGATTGAATCCCAGCCGAAATCTCGCAATGAAACATTCAAAATAATATATACAAGTCAAGCAGCAGTCAATATATTATTACGAGGGCATCAAAGCAGGATATATAATAACAAAAATCATAATTATGCCATTTAGCTGACGTTTTTATCCAAAGTGACTTACGTCCTTTTCATATGCGGGACTTCACACTTAATAAATGAACTGATAGGGTATTGTTATGACATATTACTGACTCGTACAACAGTCATTAAAAAGCAGTACAGTATGTATATTACTAAAGAAAGTTTCCATGAAGGCACCCATCAACCTGAAAAAACTGTCCAAAAAATGTTACAACAAGTCCCCCACCAACCCTTACATAGGCTACCGTCTCCACAACGTCTAGAGGGCTTTCATATTCACCTGTACCCACATACTGACTCTAGTCTCCACAACGTCTAGAGGGCTTTCATATTCACCTCTACCCACATACTGACTCTACTCTCCACAACGTCTAGAGGGCTTTCATATTCACCTGTACTCACATACTGACTCTCCTCTCCACAACGTCTAGAGGGCTTTCATATTCACCTGTACTCACATACTGACTCTACTGTCCACAACGTCTAGAGGAGGGCTTTCATATTTACCTGTACTCACATACTGACTCTACTCTCCACAACGTCTAGAGGAGGGCTTTCATATTCACCTGTACCCACATACTGACTCTCCTCTCCACTACGTCTAGAGGGCTTTCATATTCACCTCTACCCACATACTGACTCTCCTCTCCACTACGTCTAGAGGGCTTTCATATTCACCTGTACTCACATACTGACTCTCCTCTCCACAACGTCTAGAGGAGGGCTTTCATATTTACCTGTACTCACATACTGACTCTACTGTCCACAACGTCTAGAGGAGGGCTTTCATATTCACCTGTACTCACATTACTGACTCTCCTCTCCACAATGTCTAGAGGGCTTTCATATTCACCTGTACTCACATACTGACTCTACTCTCCACAACGTCTAGAGGAGGGCTTTCATATTTACCTGCACTCACATACTGACTCTCCTCTCCACAACGTCTAGAGGGCTTTCATATTTACCTGTACTCACATACTGACTCTATTCTCCACAATGTCTAGAGGGCTTTCATATTCACCTGTACTCACATACTGACTCTACTCTCCACAACGTCTAGAGGAGGGCTTTCATATTCACCTGTACTCACATACTGACTCTACTCTCCACAACGTCTAGAGGGCTTTCATATTCACCTGTACCCACATACTGACTCTAGTCTCCACAACGTCTAGAGGGCTTTCATATTCACCTCTACCCACATACTGACTCTACTCTCCACAACGTCTAGAGGGCTTTCATATTCACCTGTACTCACATACTGACTCTCCTCTCCACAACGTCTAGAGGGCTTTCATATTCACCTGTACTCACATACTGACTCTACTGTCCACAACGTCTAGAGGAGGGCTTTCATATTTACCTGTACTCACATACTGACTCTACTCTCCACAACGTCTAGAGGAGGGCTTTCATATTCACCTGTACCCACATACTGACTCTCCTCTCCACTACGTCTAGAGGGCTTTCATATTCACCTCTACCCACATACTGACTCTCCTCTCCACTACGTCTAGAGGGCTTTCATATTCACCTGTACTCACATACTGACTCTCCTCTCCACAACGTCTAGAGGAGGGCTTTCATATTTACCTGTACTCACATACTGACTCTACTGTCCACAACGTCTAGAGGAGGGCTTTCATATTCACCTGTACTCACATTACTGACTCTCCTCTCCACAATGTCTAGAGGGCTTTCATATTCACCTGTACTCACATACTGACTCTACTCTCCACAACGTCTAGAGGAGGGCTTTCATATTTACCTGCACTCACATACTGACTCTCCTCTCCACAACGTCTAGAGGGCTTTCATATTTACCTGTACTCACATACTGACTCTATTCTCCACAATGTCTAGAGGGCTTTCATATTCACCTGTACTCACATACTGACTCTACTCTCCACAACGTCTAGAGGAGGGCTTTCATATTCACCTGTACTCACATACTGACTCTACTCTCCACAACGTCTAGAGGGCTTTCATAGTTACCTGTACTCACATACTGACTCTCCTCTCCACTACGTCTAGAGGGCTTTCATATTTACCTGTACTCACATACTGACTCTAGTCTCCACAACGTCTAGAGGGCTTTCATATTTACCTGTACTCACATACTGACTCTCCTCTCCACAACGTCTAGAGGAGGGCTTTCATATTCACCTGTACTCACATACTGACTCTCCTCTCCACAACGTCTAGAGGGCTTTCATATTCACCTGTACTCACATACTGACTCTACTCTCCACAACGTCTAGAGGGCTTTCATATTCACCTCTACCCACATACTGACTCTCCTCTCCACTACGTCTAGAGGAGGGCTTTCATATTTACCTGTACTCACATACTGACTCTACTCTCCACAGCGTCTAGAGGGCTTTCATATTTACCTGTACTCACATACTGACTCTACTCTCCACAACGTCTAGAGGGCTTTCATATTCACCTGTACTCACATACTGACTCTCCTCTCCACAACATCTAGAGGGCTTTCATATTCACCTGTACTCACATACTGACTCTCCATAGCATCTAGAGGAGGGCTTTCTTATTCACCTGTACTCACATACTGACTCTAGTCTCCACAACGTCTAGAGGGCTTTCATATTCACCTGTACTCACATACTGACTCTACTCTCCACAACGTCTAGAGGAGGGCTTTCATATTCACCTGTACTCACATACTGTCTCTAGTCTCCACAACGTCTAGAGGGCTTTCATATTCACCTGTACTCACATACTGACTCTCCATAGCATCTAGAGGAGGGCTTTCATATTTACCTGTACTCACATACTGACTCTACTCTCCACAACGTCTAGAGGAGGGCTTTCATATTATTTATACAACATTTTTACATTTACATTTTAGTCATTTAGCAGACGCTCTTATCCAGAGCAACTTACAGTAGTGAATGCATACATTTCATACATTTAATTTAATGCATTTTTTCTTTTTTTCCTTTTTTTCTTTTTTGTTCTGGCCCCCCGTGGGAATCAAACCCACAACCCTGGCGTTGCACACACCATGCTGGCGTTGCAAACACCATGCTCTACCAACTGAGCCACAGGGAAGACAATATGCGTAGAATGTTGTGAGGGCATCAAACAACATGTATTTCACACGTAAAGCATTATTATTACAAGCAGCAAACAGCGTATTCTTATTAAATATTGTGTTTACTAAAATGTCGTAACAGTAAAAAGTCACCTGTACTCACATAATGTCTCTACTCTCCAAATCAAATCAAAATCAAATTTATTTATATAGCTGATATCTCAAAGTGCTGTACAGAAACCCAGCCTAAAACCCCAAACAGCAAGCAATACAGGTGTAAAAGCACGGTGTCTAGGAAAAACTCTTTAGAAAGGCCAAAACCTAGGAAGAAACCTAGAGAAGAACCAGGTTATGAGGGGTGGCCAGTCCTCTTCTGGCTGTGCCGGGTGGAGATTATATCAGAACATGGCCAAGATGTTCAAATGTTCATAAATGACCAGCATGGTCAAATAATAGTAATCACAGTGAACAGGTCAGGGTTCCATAGCCGCAGGCAGAACAGTTGAAACTGGAGCAGCAGCACGGCCAGGTGGACTGGGGACAACGAGGAGTCATCATGCCAGGTAGTCCTGAGGCATGGTCCTAGGGCTCAGGTCGTCCGAGAGAGAGAAAGAAAGAAAGAGAGAATTAGAGAGAGCATACTTAAATTCACACAGGACACCGGATAAGACAGGAGAAATACTCCAGATGTAACAGACTGACCCTAGCCCCCCGACACATAAACTACTGCAGCATAAATACTGGAGGCTGAGACAGGAGGGGTCAGGAGACACTGTGGCCCCATCCAATGATTCCCCCGGACAGGGCCAAACAATGTATTCTTTGACTACTTTATGGATAGGATAACCTTTAATCAGCAAATCCTCTTTATCAGTAAATCACAGGTACCACAAGCATGACTATAACTAAACAACAAAAAAGGCCAACATGTATGGGGAACTTATAGTCTGGTCCCAGATCTGTTTGTACTATCACAGCATGACAGTGAGTTGACAAGACAGCTCAAACAGATCTGGGACCACCAGGCTAGAGGAATTAAGGTCTTCTTGTGAATATGGACATCAGTATGATTCACAGGTTTTTCAGGAAGAGATGATTCAGTGTCCTTTACAGCTACAGACCAGCCAACCTGCCAGTCAATACTCTGGACACAGTAGAGGCAGCTATAGACCATCCAACATACCAGTCAATACTCTGGACACAGTAGAGGCAGCTATAGACCAGCCAACCTGCCAGTCAATACTCTGGACACAGTAGAGGTAGCTATAGACCAGCCAACCTGCCAGTCAATACTCTGGACACAGTAGAGGCAGCTATAGACCATTAAACCTACCAGTCAATACTCTGGACACAGTAGAGGCAGCTATAGACCAGCCAACCTGCCAGTCAATACTCTGGAAACAGTAGAGGCAGCTATAGACCAGCCAACCTACCAGTCAATACTCTGGACACAGTAGAGGCAGCTATAGACCAGCCAACCTGCCAGTCAATACTCTGGACACAGTAGAGGTAGCTATAGACCAGCCAACCTGCCAGTCAATACTCTGGACACAGTAGAGGCAGCTATAGACCATTAAACCTACCAGTCAATACTCTGGACACAGTAGAGGCAGCTATAGACCAGCCAACCTGCCAGTCAATACTCTGGAAACAGTAGAGGCAGCTATAGACCAGCCAACCTACCAGTCAATACTCTGGACACAGTAGAGGCAGCTATAGACCAGCCAACCTGCCAGTCAATACTCTGGACACAGTAGAGGCAGCTATAGACCAGCCAACCTACCAGTCAGCGCTCTGGACACAGTAGAGGCAGCTATAGACCAGCCAACCTACCAGTCAATACTCTGGACACAGTAGAGGCAGCTATAGACCAGCCAACCTACCAGTCAATACTCTGGACACAGTAGAGGCAGCTATAGACCAGCAAACCTACCAGTCAATACTCTGGACACAGTAGAGGCAGCTATAGACCAGCCAACCTACCAGTCAATACTCTGGACACAGTAGAGGCAGCTATAGACCAGCCAACCTACCAGTCAATACTCTGGACACAGTAGAGGCAGCTATAGACCAGCCAACCTACCAGTCAATACTCTGGACACAGTAGAGGCAACTATAGACCAGCCAACCTGCCAGTCAGCGCTCTGGACACAGTAGAGGCAGCTATAGACCAGCCAGCCTGCCAGTCAATACTCTGGACAGAGTAGAGGCAGCTATAGACCAGCAAACCTACCAGTCAATACTCTGGACACAGTAGAGGCAGCTATAGACCAGCCAACCTACCAGTCAATACTCTGGACAAAGTAGAGGCAGCTATAGACCAGCCAACCTGCCAGTCAATACTCTGGACACAGTAGAGGCAGCTATAGACCAGCAAACCTACCAGTGAATACTCTGGACACAGTAGAGGCAGCTATAGACCAGCCAACCTACCAGTCAATACTCTGGACACAGTAGAGGCAGCTATAGACCAGCCAACCTACCAGTCAATACTCTGGACACAGTAGAGGCAGCTATAGACCAGCCAACCTACCAGTTAATACTCTGGACACAGTAGAGGCAGCTATAGACCAGCCAACCTACCAGTCAGTACCCTGGGCACAGTAGAGGCAGCTATAGACCAGCAAACCTACCAGTCAGCGCTCTGGGAACAGCTGGAGTTCATTACCAACAATGCCCTCCTTCAACAGGACCCAAACTGATGGGCTTCCCAGGTAATGCCTTTAAAATGAGCTGGCACTAAGAGCGGAATGGAGGACGGCCACACCTGGATTAGTGTGTGTGTGTGTGTGTGTGTGTGCATACGTGTATGTGTGGTGGTGTTTATGTGCCCCTGTCTCTCTCTCCCTCTCTCCCCCTGTCTCTCCCCCCTGTCTCCCCCGTCTCTCTCCCCGTCTCCCCCTGTCTCTCTCTCCCCCTTGTCTCTCGCTCCCTCTCTCCCCCTGTCTCTCTCTGCTGTTTCTCTCCTCCTCTCTCTCCCCCTCTCTCCCTTTCTCCCTGTCTCTCTCCCCCTCTCTCCCCCTCTCTCCCCCTGTCTCTCCCCCTGTCTCTCTCTCTCTCCCTCTCTCTCTCTCTAACACTGTGTTTTACTAGCCCCCCTGAAGAGCAATACTCTAGGTCTGAATTCCAATGTGCAATCTCATTATCTCCTCTCCTCTTCTCCGCCAGAACAGTTAAGTCCTGTAACATGTTGTCCACAGGCAGAGGCTGTACTAGGCTACGAGCTATCATTAACCAAATGCTCATGTATGTGAATGCATGCACGTTGACACACACACATGCACGTTGACACACACACATACACGCAAGCCACAAGCACGCCCTGCTACTTCTTGTTAATACCCCCAATGTTTGCTGTAGTACGCTTTACATTCCTGTAAACCACATGTGGAGGAGCGAGGAGAGAGGAGGAAGCCATGGATTATACAGTGAGAAGTCATTTCCACTGTGTGTGTGTGTGTGTGTGTGTGTGTGTGTGTGTGTGTGTGTGTGTGTGTGTGTGTGTGTGTGTGTGTGTGTGTGTGTGTGTGAAGGTCTGTGAGGGGTCAAGCCTTCCTCCGCCACGGCTGTGTGAGTCGCTCACTTCAAACCACCTTTCCTCTGATGCTAAACCCAGGGACCAGGGGCCACACCATCCTTTCAACGTTTAGAAGGAAACGACAGCATTAAAAAAGACCTCCGTTTACTGCAGTACAGGGCATCATCCTAACTTTCTAGATGCAGATGTGATGTGGAGTTCTGCATAAACTAGCCAGGCTATTATCCATTGAATGAACAGGCTCTGATGCCATTGTGGACAACTAGACTTACTACATCCACACTGATCAGATTTGGGCCAGAGTGAGAAAAGCAACCGGTTATGGCTCCAGTTCTCCCATCAACAACATCCTATTGGCTAGAAATCCTGTTGTCGCTCCTGACTGTGCCAGGGCTAATCCAAGTCATCCTGTTGGGTAATAGCCTGGCTATTTGCTTTCCTGCACTGCTGTCAACTCTGTTCCTCTTTCTCTCTCCCTACACACACACACACACACACACACACACACACACACACGTGAACTCACACACAGTTCCGTTCGTACTCAGCAAACATGTACCTGGAAAGCCACTAAGTGTCATCACTCCCGTGGACACACCCACACAAATACAAAGGGGCTTTTATATCACATGTCTGTTTCCACGTCAACACAACGCTCCCACGGATCCACAAGTCATTTAGATTAGGAGTCAAAGGTCAATGGCATGGTATTGGACAGAGAGTGATGTATGTGTGAGATCACCGTCAGTAAATCTGATTAGTAGACAGGTCCTGCTATGGCCTGCGTTAGATCAAATATTTACATTGCTACCTGCTACGAAAAGGTTCTTTATCTGTAGGCCAAGTGTACGAACAAAGATCCGATTCTCACAGATCCTACATTCAGGTTCCATTCCCACACGGACCATATACAGAACCCATATAGTTTTCCCTTGTCAGTTCAACAAAAACTCTCTAAGCCATATGTTTAGTGAATATACCGTGTGTGTTGACTGTATATCGCCTTGTAGAAATATTTCAGGAAACCTAAGAGGAAAACGTAATGACATGACCATGTTACATTATACAGTATTATACTGTGTCTCACACACTGCTCAGGCTCCTCTATCTCTCTACATTATACAGTATTATACTGTGTCTCACACACTGCTCAGGCTCCTCTATCTCTCTACATTATACAGTATTATACTGTGTCTCACACACTGCTCAGGCTCCTCTATCTGTATACATTATACAGTATTATACTGTGTCTCTCACACTGCTCAGGCCCCTCTATCTCTCTACATTATACAGTATTATACTGTGTCTCACGCACTGCTCAGGCTCCTCTATCTCTCTACATTATACAGTATTATACTGTGTCTCACACACTGCTCAGGCTCCTCTATCTCTCTACATTATACAGTATTATACTGTGTCTCACACACTGCTCAGGCTCCTCTATCTCTCTACATTATACAGTATTATACTGTGTCTCACACACTGCTCAGGCTCCTCTATCTCTCTACATTATACAGTATTATACTGTGTCTCACACACTGCTCAGGCTCCTCTATCTCTCTACATTATACAGTATTATACTGTGTCTCACACACTGCTCAGGCTCCTCTATCTCTCTACATTATACAGTATTATACTGTGTCTCACACACTGCTCAGGCTCCTCTATCTCTCTACATTATACAGCATTATACTGTGTCTCTCACACTGCTCAGGCTCCTCTATCTCTCTACATTATACAGTATTATAATGTGTCTCACACACTGCTCAGGCTCCTCTATCTGTCTACATTATACAGTATTATACTGTGTCTCACACACTGCTCAGGCTCCTCTATCTGTCTACATTATACAGTATTATACTGTGTCTCTCACACTGCTCAGGCTCCTCTATCTGTCTACATTATACAGTATTATACTGTGTCTCACACACTGCTCAGGCTCCTCTATCTCTCTACATTATACAGTATTATACTGTGTCTCTCACACTGCTCAGGCTCCTCTATCTGTCTACATTATACAGTATTATACTGTGTCTCACACACTGCTCAGGCTCCTTTATCTGTTTACATTATACAGTATTATACTGTGTCTCACACACTGCTCAGGCTCCTCAATCTCTCTACATTATACAGTATTATACTGTGTCTCTCACACTGCTCAGGCTCCTCTATCTGTCTACATTATACAGTATTATACTGTGTCTCACACTGCTCAGGCTCCTCTATCTCTACATTATACAGTATTATACTGTGTCTCACACACTGCTCAGGCTCCTCTATCTGTCTACATTATACAGTATTATACTGTGTCTCACACACTGCTCAGGCTCCTCTATCTCTCTACATTATACAGTATTATACTGTGTCTCACACACTGCTCAGGCTCCTCTATCTCTCTACATTATACAGTATTATACTGTGTCTCACACACTGCTCAGGCTCCTCTATATCTCTACATTATTCAGTATTATACTGTGTCTCACACACTGCTCAGGCTCCTCTATCTCTCTACATTATACAGTATTATACTGTGTCTCACACACTGCTCAGGCTCCTCTATCTGTCTACATTATACAGTATTATACTGTGTCTCTCACACTGCTCAGGCTCCTCTATCTCTCTACATTATACAGTATTATACTGTGTCTCACACACTGCTCAGGCTCCTGTATCTCTCTACATTATACAGTATTATACTGTGTCTCACACACTGCTCAGGCTCCTCTATCTGTCTACATTATACAGTATTATACTGTGTCTCACACACTGCTCACACACTGCTCTATCTGTCTACATTATGATATCTATCTGTCTACATTACATTATGATGTCTATCTGTCTACATTACATTATGTCTGTCTGTCTACATTATATTATGATATATATCTGTCTACATTATGATGTCTATCTGTCTACATTATGATGTCTATCTGTCTACATTATGATGTCTATCTGTCTACATTACATTATGTCTATCTGTCTACATTATATTATGATATATATCTGTCTACATTATGATGTCTATCTGTCTACATTATGATGTCTATCTGTCTACATTACATTATGATATCTATCTGTCTACATTACATTATGATGTCTATCTGTCTACATTACATTATGATATCTACCTGTCTACATTATGATATCTATCTGTCTACATTACATTATGATGTCTATCTGTCTACATTATGATATCTATCTGTCTACATTATGATATCTATCTGTCTACATTACATTATGATGTCTATTTGTCTACATTATGATGTCTATCTGTCTACATTACATTATGATGTCTATCTGTCTACATTACATTATGATATCTATCTGTCTACATTACATTATGATGTCTATCTGTCTACATTACATTATGATATCTATCTGTCTACATTACATTATGATAGACATCATAATGTAGACAGATAGATATCATAATGTAATGTAGACAGATAGATATCATAATGTAATGTAGACAGATAGACATCATAATGTAATGTAGACAGATAGACATCATAATGTAGACAGATAGACATCATAATGTAATGTAGACAGATATCTATCTGTCTACATTATGATGTCTATCTGTCTACATTACATTATGATGTCTATCTGTCTACATTACATTATGATGTCTATCTGTCTACATTACATTATGATATCTATCTGTCTACATTACATTATGTCTGTCTGTCTACATTATATTATGATATATATCTGTCTACATTATGATGTCTATCTGTCTACATTATGATGTCTATCTGTCTACATTATGATGTCTATCTGTCTACATTACATTATGATGTCTATCTGTCTACATTACATTATGATGTCTATCTGTCTATATTACATTATGATATCTATCTGTCTACATTACATTATGATGTCTATCTGTCTACATTATTATATCTATCTGTCTACATTACATTATGATGTCTATCTGTCTACATTACATTGTGATGTCTATCTGTCTACATTACATTGTGATGTCTATCTGTCTACATTACATTATGATGTCTATCTGTCTACATTATGATATCTATCTGTCTACATTATGATATCTATCTGTCTACATTATGATATATATCTGTCTACATTACATTATGATGTCTATCTGTCAACATTATGAAATCTATCTGTCTACATTATGATATCTATCTGTCTACATTACATTATGATGTCTATCTGTCTACATTATGATATCTATCTGTCTACATTATGATGTCTATCTGTCTACATTATGATATCTTTCTGTCTACATTACATTATGATGTCTATCTGTCTACATTACATTATGATATCTATCTGTCTACATTACATTATGATGTCTATCTGTCTACACTATGATATCTATCTGTCTACATTACATTATGATATCTATCTGTCTACATTACATTATGATATCTATCTGTCTACATTACATTATGATGTCTATCTGTCTACATTATGATCTCTATCTGTCTACATTACATTATGATGTCTATCTGTCTACATTATGATATCTATCTGTCTACATTACATTATGATGTCTATTTGTCTACATTATGATGTCTATCTGTCTACATTACATTATGATGTCTATCTGTCTACATTATGATATCTATCTGTCTACATTATGATATCTATCTGTCTACATTATATTAAGATGTCTATCTGTCTACATTATGATATCTATCTGTCTACATTACATTATGATGTCTATCTGTCTACATTATGATATCTATCTGTCTACATTACTTTATGATGTCTATCTGTCTACATTACATTATGATATCTATCTGTCTACATTACATTATGATATCTATCTGTCTACATTACATTATGATGTCTATCTGTCTACATTATGATATCTATCTGTCTACATTACATTATGATGTCTACATTACATTATGATGTCTATCTGTCTACATTATGATGTCTATCTGTCTACATTATGATATCTATCTGTCTACATTACATTATGATGTCTATCTGTCTACATTACATTATGATATCTATCTGTCTACATTATGATGTCTATCTGTCTACATTACATTATGATGTCTGTCTACATTATATTATGATATCTATCTGTCTACATTATGATGTCTATCTGTCTACATTACATTATGATGTCTATCTGTCTACATTACATTATGATGTCTATCTGTCTACATTATGATATCTATCTGTCTACATTATGATATCTATCTGTCTACATTATATTAAGATGTCTATCTGTCTACATTATGATATCTATCTGTCTACATTACATTATGATGTCTATCTCTCTACATTATGATATCTATCTGTCTACATTACTTTATGATGTCTATCTGTCTACATTACATTATGATATCTATCTGTCTACATTACATTATGATGTCTATCTGTCTACATTACATTATGATATCTATCTGTCTACATTACATTATGATATCGATCTGCCTACATTATGATATCTATCTGTCTACATTACATTATGATATCTATCTGTCTGCATTACATTATGATGTCTATCTGTCTACATTATGATATCTATCTGTCTACATTACATTATGATGTCTATCTGTCTACATTACATAATGATGTCTATCTGTCTACATTACATTATGATGTCTATCTGTCTACATTATGATATCTATCTGTCTACATTATGATGTCTATCTGTCTACATTATAATATCTATCTGTCTACATTACATTATGATGTCTATCTGTCTACATTACATTATGATGTCTATCTGTCTACATTATGATATCTATCTGTCTACATTACATTATTATATCTATCTGTCTACATTACATTATGATGTCTATCTGTCTACATTATGATATCTATCTGTCTACATTACATTATGATGTCTATCTGTCTACATTACATTATGATGTCTATCTGTCTACATTACATTATGATGTCTATCTGTCTACATTATGATATCTATCTGTCTACATTACATTATGATGTCTATCTGTCTACATTATGATATCTATCTGTCTACATTACATTATGATGTCTATCTGTCTACATTATATTATGATATCTATCTGTCTACATTATGATGTCTATCTGTTTACATTACATTATGATGTCTATCTGTCTACATTACATTATGATATCTATCTGTCTACATTACATTATGATGTCTATCTGTCTACATTACATTATGATGTCTATCTGTCTACATTATATTATGATATCTATCTGTTTACATTATGATGTCTATCTGTTTACATTACATTATGATGTCTATCTGTCTACATTACATTATGATATCTATCTGTCTACATTACATTATGATATCTATCTGCCTACATTATGATATCTGTCTGTCTACATTACATTATGATGTCTATCTGTCTATATTACCTTATGATGTCTATCTGTCTACATTACATTATGATATCTATCTGTCTACATTACATTATGATGTCTATCTGTCTACATTATGATATCTATCTGTCTACATTACATTATGATGTCTATCTGTCTACATTACATTATGATGTCTATCTGTCTACATTATGATATCTATCTGTCTACATTACATTATGATGTCTATCTGTCTACATTATGATATCTATCTGTCTACATTACATTATGATGTCTATCTGTCTACATTATGATATCTATCTGTCTACATTACATTATGATGTCTATCTGTCTACATTATGATATCTATCTGTCTACATTACATTATGATGTCTATCTGTCTACATTACATTATGATGTCTATCTGTCTACATTACATTATGATGTCTATCTGTCTACATTACATTATGATATCTATCTGTGTACATTACATTATGATGTCTGTCTGTCTACATTACATTATGATATCTATCTGTCTACATTACATTATGATGTCTATCTGTCTACATTACATTATGATATCTATCTGTCTACATTATGATGTCTATCTGTCTACATTACATTATGATGTCTATCTGTCTACATTACATTATGATGTCTATCTGTCTACATTATGATATCTATCTGTCTACATTACATTATGATGTCTATCTGTCTACATTACATTATGATGTCTATCTGTCTACATTACATTATGATATCTATCTGTCTCCATTACATTAAGATGTCTATCTGTCTACATTATGATGTCTATCTGTCTACATTACATTATGATATCTATCTGTCTACATTACATTAAGATGTCTATCTGTCTACATTATGATATATATCTGTCTACATTACATTATGATATCTATCTGTGTACATTACATTATGATGTCTGTCTGTCTACATTACATAATGATGTCTATCTGTCTACATTACATTATGATATCTATCTGTGTACATTACATTAAGATGTCTATCTGTCTACATTATGATGTCAATCTGTCTACATTACATTATGATGTCTATCTGTCTACATTACATTATGATGTCTATCTGTCTACATTATGATATCTATCTGTCTACATTACATTATGATGTATATCTGTCTACATTACATTATGATGTCTATCTGTCTACATTACATTATGATGTCTATCTGTCTACATTTCATTATGATGTCTATCTGTCTACATTATGATATCTATCTGTCTATATTACATTATGATGTCTATCTGTCTACATTACATTATGATATATATCTGTCTACATTACATTATGATGTCTATCTGTCTACATTATGATATCTATCTGTCTACATTACATTATGATGTCTATCTGTCTACATTATATTATGATATCTATCTGTCTACATTATGATGTCTATCTGTTTACATTACATTATGATGTCTATCTGTCTACATTACATTATGATATCTATCTGTCTACATTACATTATGATGTCTATCTGTCTACATTACATTATGATGTCTATCTGTCTACATTATATTATGATATCTATCTGTTTACATTATGATGTCTATCTGTTTACATTACATTATGATGTCTATCTGTCTACATTACATTATGATATCTATCTGTCTACATTACATTATGATATCTATCTGCCTACATTATGATATCTGTCTGTCTACATTACATTATGATGTCTATCTGTCTATATTCCCTTATGATGTCTATCTGTCTACATTACATTATGATATCTATCTGTCTACATTACATTATGATGTCTATCTGTCTACATTATGATATCTATCTGTCTACATTACATTATGATGTCTATCTGTCTACATTACATTATGATGTCTATCTGTCTACATTATGATATCTATCTGTCTACATTACATTATGATGTCTATCTGTCTACATTATGATATCTATCTGTCTACATTACATTATGATGTCTATCTGTCTACATTATGATATCTATCTGTCTACATTACATTATGATGTCTATCTGTCTACATTATGATATCTATCTGTCTACATTACATTATGATGTCTATCTGTCTACATTACATTATGATGTCTATCTGTCTACATTACATTATGATGTCTATCTGTCTACATTACATTATGATATCTATCTGTGTACATTACATTATGATGTCTGTCTGTCTACATTACATTATGATATCTATCTGTCTACATTACATTATGATGTCTATCTGTCTACATTACATTATGATATCTATCTGTCTACATTATGATGTCTATCTGTCTACATTACATTATGATGTCTATCTGTCTACATTACATTATGATGTCTATCTGTCTACATTATGATATCTATCTGTCTACATTACATTATGATGTCTATCTGTCTACATTACATTATGATGTCTATCTGTCTACATTACATTATGATATCTATCTGTCTCCATTACATTAAGATGTCTATCTGTCTACATTATGATGTCTATCTGTCTACATTACATTATGATATCTATCTGTCTACATTACATTAAGATGTCTATCTGTCTACATTATGATATATATCTGTCTACATTACATTATGATATCTATCTGTGTACATTACATTATGATGTCTGTCTGTCTACATTACATAATGATGTCTATCTGTCTACATTACATTATGATATCTATCTGTGTACATTACATTATGATGTCTATCTGTCTACATTATGATGTCTATCTGTCTACATTACATTATGATGTCTATCTGTCTACATTACATTATGATGTCTATCTGTCTACATTATGATATCTATCTGTCTACATTACATTATGATGTATATCTGTCTACATTACATTATGATGTCTATCTGTCTACATTACATTATGATGTCTATCTGTCTACATTTCATTATGATGTCTATCTGTCTACATTATGATATCTATCTGTCTATATTACATTATGATGTCTATCTGTCTACATTACATTATGATATATATCTGTCTACATTACATTATGATGTCTATCTGTCTACATTATGATATCTATCTGTCTACATTACATTATGATGTCTACATTACATTATGATGTCTATCTGTCTACATTATGATATCTATCTGTCTACATTACATTATGATGTATATCTGTCTACATTACATTATGATGTCTATCTGTCTACATTACATTATGATGTCTATCTGTCTACATTACATTATGATGTCTATCTGTCTACATTACATTATGATATCTATCTGTCTCCATTACATTATGATGTCTATCTGTCTACATTACATTATGATATCTATCTGTCTACATTACATTAAGATGTCTATCTGTCTACATTATGATGTCTATCTGTCTACATTACATTATGATATCTATCTGTCTACATTACATTAAGATGTCTATCTGTCTACATTATGATATATATCTGTCTACATTACATTATGATATCTATCTGTGTACATTACATTATGATGTCTGTCTGTCTACATTACATAATGATGTCTATCTGTCTACATTACATTATGATATCTATCTGTGTACATTACATTATGATGTCTGTCTGTCTACATTATGATATCTATCTGTCTACATTACATTATGATGTCTATCTGTCTACATTACATTATGATATCTATCTGTCTACATTACCTTATGATGTCTATCTGTCTACATTACATTATGATATCTATCTGTCTAAATTACATTATGATGTCTATCTGTCTACATTACATTATGATGTCTATCTGTCTACATTATGATGTCTATCTATCTACATTACATTATGATGTCTATCTGTCTACATTACATTATGATATCTATCTGTCTACATTACATTATGATGTCTATCTGTCTACATTATGATGTCTATCTGTCTACATTACATTATGATATCTATCTGTCTACATTACATTATGATGTCTACATTACATTATGATGTCTATCTGTCTACATTACATTATGATATCTATCTGTCTACATTACATTATGATGTCTATCTGTCTACATTACATTATGATGTCTATCTGTCTACATTATGATATCTATCTGTCTACATTACATTATGATGTCTATCTGTCTACATTATGATATCTATCTGTCTACATTACATTATGATGTCTATCTGTCTACATTACATTATGATGTCTATCTGTCTACATTATGATATCTATCTGTCTACATTACATTATGATGTCTATCTGTCTACATTATGATATCTATCTGTCTACATTACATTATGATATCTATCTGTCTACATTACATTATGATGTCTATCTGTCTACATTACATTATGATGTCTATCTGTCTACATTACATTATGATATCTATCTGTGTACATTACATTATGATGTCTGTCTGTCTACATTACATTATGATATCTATCTGTCTACATTACATTATGATGTCTATCTGTCTACATTACATTATGATATCTATATGTCTACATTATGATGTCTATCTGTCTACATTACATTATGATGTCTATCTGTCTACATTATGATATCTATCTGTCTACATTACATTATGATGTATATCTGTCTACATTACATTATGATGTCTATCTGTCTACATTACATTATGATATCTATCTGTCTCCATTACATTATGATGTCTATCTGTCTACATTACATTATGATATCTATCTGTCTACATTACATTAAGATGTCTATCTGTCTACATTACATTATGATATCTATATGTCTACATTATGATGTCTATCTGTCTACATTACATTATGATGTCTATCTGTCTACATTATGATATCTATCTGTCTACATTACATTATGATGTATATCTGTCTACATTACATTATGATGTCTATCTGTCTACATTACATTATGATGTCTATCTGTCTACATTACATTATGATGTCTATCTGTCTACATTACATTATGATATCTATCTGTCTCCATTACATTATGATGTCTATCTGTCTACATTACATTATGATATCTATCTGTCTACATTACATTAAGATGTCTATCTGTCTACATTATGATGTCTATCTGTCTACATTACATTAAGATGTCTATCTGTCTACATTATGATGTCTATCTGTCTACATTACATTATGATGTCTATCTGTCTACATTATGATGTCTATCTGTCTACATTATGATGTCTATCTGTCTACATTACATTAAGATGTCTATCTGTCTACATTATGATGTCTATCTATCTATCTACATTACATTATCATGTCTATCTGTCTACATTACATTATGATATCTATCTGTCTACATTACATTATGATGTCTATCTGTCTACATTATGATGTCTATCTGTCTACATTATGATGTCTATCTGTCTACATTACATTTTGATGTCTATCTGTCTACATTACATTATGATATCTATCTGTCTACATTACATTATGATATCTATCTGTCTACATTACATTATGATATCTATCTGTCTACATTACATTATGATGTCTATCTGTCTACATTACCTTATGATGTCTATCTGTCTACATTACATTATGATATCTATCTGTCTACATTACATTATGATGTCTATCTGTCTACATTACATTATGATGTCTATCTGTCTACATTATGATGTCTATCTATCTACATTACATTATGATGTCTATCTGTCTACATTACATTATGATATCTATCTGTCTACATTACATTATGATGTCTATCTGTCTACATTATGATGTCTATCTGTCTACATTACATTTTGATGTCTATCTGTCTACATTACATTATGATATCTATCTGTCTACATTACATTATGATGTCTATCTGTCTACATTACATTATGATGTCTATCTGTCTACATTACATTATGATGTCTATCTGTCTACATTATGATGTCTATCTATCTACATTACATTATGATGTCTATCTGTCTACATTACATTATGATGTCTATCTGTCTACATTACATTATGATATCTATCTGTCTACATTACATTAAGATGTCTATCTGTCTACATTATGATGTCTATCTGTCTACATTATGATGTCTATCTGTCTACATTATATTATGATATCTATCTGTCTACATTATGATGTCTATCTGTTTACATTACATTATGATGTCTATCTGTCTACATTACATTATGATGTCTATCTGTCTACATTACATTATGATATCTATCTGTCTACATTATGATATCTATCTGTCTACATTACATTATGATGTCTATCTGTCTACATTATGATATCTATCTGTCTACATTACATTATGATGTCTATCTGTCTACATTACATTATGATGTCTATCTGTCTACATTATGATATCTATCTGTCTACATTACATTATGATGTCTATCTGTCTACATTATGATATCTATCTGTCTACATTACATTATGATGTCTATCTGTCTACATTACATTATGATGTCTATCTGTCTACATTATGATATCTATCTGTCTACATTACATTATGATGTCTATCTGTCTACATTATGATATCTATCTGTCTCCATTACATTATGATGTCTATCTGTCTACATTACATTATGATGTCTATCTGTCTACATTACATTATGATATCTATCTGTGTACATTACATTATGATGTCTGTCTGTCTACATTACATAATGATGTCTATCTGTCTACATTACATTATGATATCTATCTGTGTACATTACATTACATGACTGTCTGTCTATATATGATATCTATCTGTCTACATTACATTATGATGTCTATCTGTCTACATTATCGATATTATCTGTCTACATTATGATATCTATCTGTCTAATTATGATATCTATCTGTCTACATTACATTATGATGTCTATCTGTTACATTATGATATCTCTGTCTACATTGATGTCTATCTGTCTACATTATGAATTCTATCTGTCTACATTACATTATGATGTCTATCGGTCTACATTATGATATCTATCTGTCTACATTACATTATGATGGCTATCTGTCTACATACATTGATGTCTATCTGTCTACATTATGATCTATCTGTCTACATTACATTATGATATCTATCTGTCTACATTACATTATGATGTCTATCTGTCTACATTATGATATCTATCTGTCTACATTACATTATGATGTCTATCTGTCTACATTACATTATGATGTCTATCTGTCTACATTATGATATCTGTCTGTCTATATTACATTATGATGTCTATCTGTCTACATTACATTATGATATCTATCTGTCTACATTACATTATGATGTCTATCTGTCTACATTATGATATCTATCTGTCTACATTACATTATGATGTCTACATTACATTATGATGATCTCTTCTACATTACATTATGATGTCTATGTCTACTATGATATCTATCTGTCTACATTACATTATGATGTATATCTGTCTACATTACATTATGATGTTATCTGTTACATTACATTATGGATGTCTATCTGTTACATTACATTATGATGTCTATCTGTCTACCATTGAATTATGATATCTATCTGTCTCCAT
>NC_042994.1:3895688-4097877 GCF_901001165.1 Salmo trutta | reverse complement strand
TTTAGAGTGGCCTTTTATTGTCCACAGCAGAAGGTCCACATGTGTAATGATCATGCTGTTTAATCATCTTCTTGATATGCCACACCTGTCAGGTGGATGGATTATCTTGGCAAATGAGGAATGCACACTAACTGGGATCTAAACAAATTTGTGCTCAACATTTTTGAGAAATGCATGGAACGTTTCTGGGATCTTTAATTTCAGCTCATGTAAACATGGGACCAACACTTTACATGTTGCATTTATATTTCTGTTCAGTATAAATTAAAGGGTTTTGGTTGGTATAAGTTATTCAACTGTTAATAAACGTGTAGCTAAGTAGTTAACCCCTTAGTGAGTTTGTTGTGTATTGGAGGTAATGGAGATCAACAGGATTTCATCTTGATCTGGACTGGAGAACTCTGGTCAAGTGTGTAACAGTTCGTCTGAACCACTACCCCATCACATATAATGTCCAACAGATGTGTGTGTGTGAGTGTGAGTGTGAGTGTGTGTGAGTGTGAGTGTGAGTGTGAGTGTGAGTGTGAGTGTGAGTGTGAGTGTGTGTGTGTGTGTGTGTGTGTGTGTGTGTGTGTGTGTGTGTGTGTGTGAGTGTGTGTGTGTGTGTGTGTGAGAGAGAGAGAAATATGTCATGAAGAACATGTTCTAGCCTCTAAGACATATCAGTATGTCATGATGTCAGTTCCTCTTAGTTCACCAACTCTCTCTCTCTCTCTCTCTCTCATGAATGCACGCCACTGCGCACTCACACACCACACACACACACACTCCCCCCCTCTCTCTCCCCCACTCTCTCCCCTCTCTCTCTTGCTCCTTTCCCTCTGTTTGTGCACCAACCATGCCCCACCACCCCACCTCAGTTTAATTTAGTGCCTCAGCTGACAGCTCATTGACAGCTTCTGTGACGGGCAGAAGTATTCCATGTCGAAGACAACGTATATAGATATACCAGCTAGGAGACTACAATGGAACCTAAGCCCATGTGTTTTGCGTGAAGTGAAGAGCCTCAGTGACCTAGTCTGTGAAAATGATTAGGAAAACGTGGTCATAAACACCCACTGAACTTATGCAGAACTTATGCATATTTTATATTGTGAATTTGACTTCAAATAGGCAAACAACATTCTATGAGTGCCTTGTTCTATGCAATAATCTGATTTAGCTTCAGTGGAGTATTTAAAAGATCTGCTTATTCTTGTTATGTTCAATAATATGCCTTTAATCGAGAATCAATCAAAAAGTAAGGTAATGTGGTCGGACGCATAGCCTTTTCACTATGTTGTTACATATATGGTTTGGCCACTTCATATTTTTACAGGTGTAGGCTATAGTTACCATCTCTGCGCTCCAGATTCTGGAACATGGACGCGCCGACTGCAGTTCGCGCTCATACCAGAACGCACCTCCCACTTCCAATTTTTTTGGTGTAAATTCTAGAGCCTCTCGTCCTCCAATTGTTAAAACTCGGGACGCGCTTGACATAGGGCGCATATCTCGGAGACTTCTGGACCGCAACTTTGACACACAGAGAGAAATGTTCTGCCCAGGGATTTCAATAGGCTACCTTTCTGAAGTTTGTCGACAATACAACTGTATTAAAGGGATTTGAGCCTCATAGACACGTCGATAAAGTGGATAAGAAATAGCACTGTTTTGAGCACATTTCGGGACTTTAGTTCATTTTGCCAGGTAGGTGTCTCACGAACAACTTTCTTCTACTTCTGGTGCGACTTTATGATGGAAACAAGTAGGCTAGTAGCCAGTAGCCTAGTCTGTGACAGTTTGGAGACGCGCAGTCATGCTGCAGGTTGTTCTGTGTGCTCCAAAGTGCAGCTCGGATGGTGTTTACTGTTCAGGCGAGATATGGTTTGGGGAAGTTATATGAGGGATTTCTCTGGGTTACTGTCTGTGAGCTGAATGCCTGTCACTGCGTGTCTTTATTAGAAACGAGAATAGTTTTGTGATCACATTTTATATTAAAACATTTCCGAGTTTTTCCTCTTAACGCACATGATGTAGGATACTATATGTCATATATGTCTATCCCATTATCCGTGCTTATCGATCTCACCACGACCAATGAGCACTGACTAGCCTATAGCCAATAGCCAAGGTTTATATGGCCGAACATTTCTCTATATGGCCAACATAGTTCTATTCTATCTCACTTCGACTACCTTATCCATCTGTCAAGCCAAACCGCATCCACAGAAACCTTTGAAAGCGGATCTTTGTCAAGATGTGATATGGTCGGTTATATTTGCGTGTCAAAATATCTTTACGGTGTGGTGCCTAGCTCACCATTCTAGATTAAAATCTCTGCGCAGCCAGAGACCCTCACAGAGAGAGTCATGCAGAACAGATATACTGTTCCAACGTTCAAAAACTGCCCTGAATCAACGTTGTTTCCATCCATAATAATCATTTTAAAAATCATCAATCGTTGATTTCACGTTGAATTCACGTTAGTTGACAACTCAACCAAATGTAAAACTCAACCAAATCAAAACTGGACGTTGAACTGCCGTCTGTGCCCAGTGGGTTGTTAGTTAGAAGCACAGCAGGCAGGTCAGGGTGGTGTGTTATCGGTTGTTGATGTTGGTTTTTCCCGTTTGTGTTTGTTTGTTTTAAAGGTAATTTAATTAGAGCGTGTTATCTCACTAATCGACCAGGGTTGTCATCTCTTCTTTGTTTATTTAAACTTTAACCTGATTGGATTACATTGACTTGTCTTTGTATACAATAGAATAGTAATGGCGTGGTAATAACAACTTCATCAAATCCAAATTCAAAAAATGATCTTATTGCTGTGGTTATGAGAATGGCACATTTGTGATTTTGAGCAACAATCACCTTGACTACTCAAGTATACCTAATGTTATTCAGTGGCCTCTATGTCAATGACTTTGTATGAAGAGATGTTATAAAGCATGCTAGATAAATACAACTCAGCGAGGCAGCCAGGAAGGGCACCTAAACAAACTGAAGTCTATGAAGGGATGTGAAAAGTAAAGACCGAGATGGAGGGACAGAGAGAACGAGGGAGGAGGAGGACGAGATCAGCAGAGAGAGCTGGAGAGAAAGCAAACATTCCTGACTTGGTGTCTCAGCAATTTAATTAAAGAACGTCTAAGATGCTCACACACACACACACACACACACACACACACACACACACACACACACACACACACACACACACACACACACACACACAAACACACACACACACACACATTGTGAGACCCCCCCCCCTACTTACCCCCCCACCCCCCCATACACTTTGGTCTTGGACTAATCCCAGGGGTCAGCTAATAAGTGTTCGGGTCATGCCACCATGACAACTAAATAGGGGGACCCCTGATTGAGTTAATAACCCCATGATGGAAGCTAAGAGGTACAAGGTGAAGAGGATTTTGTTTGGTGTGTGTTAGTCTAAAGAGGGCGAAGCAGCTATTAGAGAATGAGAAGTGGTTGTTCCTGGTTATAGTGTTATCAACAACAGCAGCAGCAGTAGTATAAATCCTCTCCTCTTAGCCAGGCTTAACTGTGCCCTGTGGTGCTTTGGTGGTGCTCCTTCTAGGTCCTCCAGGTCAGCTTTTACTCTGGGTTCCCCTTGTTAGGGACCATTAAGGAATTAAAACCTCCATGAGCTCTGGTCTCTCTCTCTCTCTCTCTCTCTCTCTCTCTCTCTCTCTCTCTCTCTCTGTCTCTCCTTTGGTCTCTTTCTCTCCGTTTCACCGATCTTGCTCTCCCTGTCTTTCTTTTCTTTCTCCCTCTCTGGACTTGCTTCCAGCTCTTTCTCTCGCTGCCACACTGTTCTCTCCCTCGCTCTCTCTCCCTACCTCTCTGGTCTTTCTCTCGCTGCCACACTGTTCTCTCCCTCGCTCTCTCTCCCTACCTCTCTGGTCTTTCTCTCGCTGCCACACTGTTCTCTCCCTCGCTCTCTCTCCCTACCTCTCTGCTCTTTCTCTCGCTGCCACACTGTTCTCTCCCTCGCTCTCTCTCCCTATCTCTCAGATCTTTCTCAAGTTCTCAGTCCAGTCTCCTGTCCTGCAGCTGTGCAGACACAGACAGAGGGATGGGGGCTCTGGTTCATGTGGGAGCGTTTAGAGCGTTTAGGGAAGTTGTCACCATGTGTGATAAAACAGCGAGTGTCTCCCCGAAGCCAACATAAATCATCCTGATGCTGAGAAAGACACAGGTTTTAATACAGTAATAGATGACTTGCATCGTATGTCTATTGTTCTCCTTCAATGCCCAAAAGAGCCATACAGGAAGTAACATTATTATATTGAATATGTCCATTGTCCTCAATGAGTGTCTGCATGTGTTTTGTAGACAGTTTGTTCTTGATTTGATGCTCCTTGGTTGGACTGTGAGGTGGTTGGAATTTACCTTTTCTTTGGCCTGTGGAATTTAGCCTATAGTCTACACATTCCACTGCTCTTTAATAGTGTATTTACCTTTCCACAATGAATTATCTTAATGTGACAGCTTTCCTGACACTCTATGCATTTTTCCGTTAGTCTAACACGGCACTGACTTGACATGTTCATCGGAGGGGAACCTATGATTCTCAGATCCCAGACCCCCTAGGGAGAGGTTTACGGGTCGCTCCCCTTTGCTGCCCTGTGGTGCACCTCCTTAAAACCCTCCCCCCTCAACCTCGGAGCGTGTTATGGTAAATCCAGTGGTCTAGTGGGAAGGTATTGAGTGTGACATATAGCCTTCTCATTACATTCCTCAGTGTACTACTCTGAGAGAGGAACCTTTAGCGTTCGTCACTTGAGGTAGAGAGGGAGGGAGAGACATTTGCATATTCAGATACCTGATCAGTCTACAGACTAGTCTTATACTATACCTGAGGCTAAGAGTTATTTTGACTCCCTCCACCCCTCTCTCAGTTTTGACCCCCACCCCTAGCCAGCCCTAATCCCCTCTCCCCTCTCCCCTCTCCCCAAGGGCGCAGTCTGGGTTGTGCACACACATGCCTTTTCATCCCATACAATAGCCCCTCAATCCTCCACACACACACACACACGACACACACACACACACACACACACACACACACACACACACACACACACACACACACACACACACACATACACTCGACCCCCCCCCTCCACACACACCCCATTCAGAGGTCCTCTGTATACATACTCAGACAGACAGTAGCCTGAGGCTACAGGGCCTTGTCTCTCTAGCTCAGATCAGCTCCACAACTACAGCCACAACAGGTGATGAGAGAGGCCACTTGGGAAACAGAAGGTAGGTCCACTCTTTCGCTTACTGGGAAGTTGATGGATCAGTGTGCATATTTGTGTCAGTTATGACAGAGTGTGTTGCGGTATGTATGTGTGACTTTCGTGGTAAGTGTGTTCTGTGTTTCCCTTGGCAACAGCCTGCGCTGAGACCCAGAGCTTCATACAGCCCCATGTTTACACAAACAGCAGGAAACTAGACCGTTGGGATGTTATTGCAAGTGGACATTAAGACTTGACACACACACACACACACACACACACACACACACACACACACACACACACACACACACACACACACACACACACACACACACACACACACACACACACACACACACACGCAAGGACACACACATGCTTTGCAATTAAATGTTCTGTTACTTTCTGTACTGATGTCCAGCTGTCAGACTTCCATTGAATAGGGAGGCACATTCAGTTACCCCTCCTTTCTACTATAAATGAAGAGCTGTTAGCTGCTTGTTCCTGTACTCTGGCCTGCTTTCCCCCTCTCCAAACCTCTCATACCTCTGTCCACTCCTGCTCCCCCCTACGGGTGGCAGGCGGATTAGGGGGTCAGAAGTCAGATGGGGGGGGGGGGGGGTGCAGCTGGAGGGGCCAGTCAAAACACAGGTCAGGACAGGGAACTGACGAGGTGGAAGGAGCAGGGTCCAGGAGCGTGTGTGTGTTGGGCGGAGGGGCAGGATTGGGGTGTAGGAGTTTTGGCAGGCAGGAAACTGTCAGGGAAGAAGGACTAGGGTCGAGGGCTTTGTGTGTGTGTGTCTGTGTCTGTGTGTGTGTGTGTGTGTACTTATAATTTGTTCCTTCAGGTATAGTAGACACCATACCAGTCATACCTGTATGATCACCATACAACTTGGAACATTTGCCATTTCAATCAGTCTAATTTGTTTGTTTGTTTACTCATGTAAAAGAGAGTCAAGTTCTTCTCCCTTCTTTACCCCCTCTTTACACCGCTGCTACTCTCTATTATCATCTATGCATAGTAACTTTAATAACTCTACCTACATGTACATATTACCTCAACTAACCGGTGCTCCCGTACATTGACTCTGTACCGGCACCCCCCTGTATATATTGTTATTTTACTGCTGCTCTTTAATTACTTGTTACTTTTATCTCTTATTCTTATCCATATTTTTTTGAAACTGCATTGTTGGTTAGTGGCTTGTAAGTAAGCATTTCACTGTAAGGTCTACACCTGTAGTATTCGGCGCATGTGCCTAATAACATTTGATTTGATTTGAACGTTAAAGGACATGTATGAGACCGTTGTCTCAACAAGAAGTTAAAAAAAAACTATTGAAGGTTGTTTCAGGATATTTAAAGGGGCAATCTGGGATTCAAACAACAGCAAAGCGGTCACCATTCAACCTTTTCATTTAAAAGTCAAAAATGGAAGTACCAATCCCAGATTGCCCCTGTTAACTTCCCTGTTCACATACTCCTCTCCTCTCACTCTACAGTGGCTCCCTGAGCCTGTGGTATTTTTGAACTTGGCCATGTTGTTAACAGATGAGAGCTGTAGCCACTTCAAAGTGAAGGAGAACGGATCAAAAGTTAAGCAGCGACAGCATTTTATACACCGGCGGGAGAGGAGAGGGAAGTAATGAAAGTGTGTGTGTTTGTACTTGATGCCCTTTCATAGAGAGAGAGAGAATGAGAGAGAGAGAATGAGAGAGAGAGAGAGAGAGAGAGAGAGAGAGAGAGAGAGAGAGAGAGGGCGAGAGAGAGAGAGAGAGCAAAAGAGGGAGAAACAAAGAAACAGAGACAAAGGTAAGGCAAAGTTGAGATGGGGGACAAAGAAAAATAATTTGTTGCCCTAAGTCTCTGGTCTTCAATAGCAATGCTGTCCAGTTAAAATGACACATTCCTCTGAGGATAAGCACAGACACTTTGTACAGCCAAGACAAGCACAGCTAGCACACTGCAGTCTGTTGAGAGCCAATCAGCTGCAGAAATACTGAACAGACTGATGATGAATGACTTTAATGACTTTCTGGCTTTTCGACTGCCTGACCAAGGCTTGACCCTAACTGTTCAGACTGCAGGGCTGTTATGTTTTGATGAGAGACATGATGAGAGTCACAAATAGAACATGGATTTGGCCTGAGATGACGATGTTAATGCTACGTGTGTGTGTGTGTGTGTGTGTGTGTGTTGATCCAGAATAACATGGGTTGGAATGTTGTTCAGTATCGGATGAATGTATCTGAGAAGCTGTGACCAGGAGCTGTTCTTTTAGGTACGCCTAAACATTCTGCAGTCACTATCAGTGTGTGAACAACCTTTACTATGATACTCTCTGTCAATAGACAGACCCGCTAATACACACACACACGCAAACTTTGCGATCAATGAGTGTGACTGGTATGTGTAGTTGATCTGATGATAAAATCCTTTACAAAAGCCTCACGTGATCAACCACAGTTATACCATAGAGGCCCTACACTGTAAATCCATTGTGCTTATATAACCTCTGAATATAGTAGCATAGATATCTGTAATGGAGAGCTCCACCGAGGGAAATGTATCCCAGGCAGAACCTCTCTGATAGAGATAACAGCAGAGCTAGAGGTAGCGTTGGTATTTGTTAAATACAGATCTCTCTGTATAAACCACAACAGAGCTGTACTGTTCCTGAGTGTCAGCGTGTTGAATCAATGGACTATTTTGCTGTAGGCTCTTGAGGTTTATCAGTAGCATCAGTTCGAATTCACATTCTGGTCATGTGTGTGTGTGTGTGTGTGTGTGTGTGTGTGTGTGTGTGTGTGTCTTGCATGTGTGTGATTGAACACAGAGTAGTGGTCTATGTCTGTATACTGTAGGTGAGAAGTGACTGTATATTTTATTTCTCTCTCGCCCTCGTCTTCCTCTTTCTCCCTCTTCATTCTCTCTCCCTCCTCATTCTTCCTCTTCCTCTTCATTATCTCTCTCCCTCTTTCTCTCTCTCCCTCCTCATTCTCCCTCCTCATTCTCCCTCTCCCTCCCCATTCTCCCTCTCCCTCCTCATTCTCTCTCTCCCTACTCATTCTCCCTCTCCCTCCTCATTCTCTCTCTCCCTACTCATTCTCCCTCTCCCTCCTCATTCTCTCTCTCCCTCCCCATTCTCCCTCTCCCTCCTCATTCTCTCTCTCCCTCCTCATTCTCCCTCTCCCTCCTCATTCTCTCTCTCCCTACTCATTCTCCCTCTCCCTCCTTCCTCATTCTCTCTCTCCCTCCTCATTCTCCCTCTCCCCTCCTCATTCTCTCTCTCCCTCCTCATTCTCCCTCTCCCTCCTCATTCTCTCTCTCCCTCCTCATTCTCTCTCTCCCTCCTTATTCTCTCTCTCCCTACTCATTCTCCCTCTCCCTCCTCATTCTCCCTCTCCCTCCTCATTCTCTCTCTCCCTACTCATTCTCCCTCTCCCTCCTCATTCTCCCTCTCCCCTCCTCATTCTCCCTCTCCCTCCTCATTCTCCCTCTCCCTCCTCATTCTCCCTCTCCCTCCTCATTCTCCCTCTCCCTACTCATTCTCCCTCTCCCTCTCCCTCCTCATTCTCTCTCTCCCTCCTTATTCTCTCTCTCCCTACTCATTCTCCCTCTCCCTCCTCATTCTCCCTCTCCCTCCTCATTCTCTCTCTCCCTACTCATTTTCCCTCTCCCTCCTCATTCTCCCTCTCCCTCCTCATTCTCTCTCTCCCTCCTCATTCTCTCTCTCCCTCCTCATTCTCTCTCTCTCCCTCCTCATTCTCTCTCTCCCTCTCATTCTCCCTCTCCCTACTCATTCTCCCTCTCCCTCTCCCTCCTCATTCTCTCTCTCCCTCCTCATTCTCTCTCTCCCTACTCATTCTCCCTCTCCCTCCTCATTCTCCCTCTCCCTCCTCATTCTCTCTCTCCCTCCTCATTCTCTCTATCCCTCCTCATTCTCTCTCTCTCCCTCCTCATTCTCTCTCTCCCTCCTCATTCTCTCTCTCCCTCCTCATTCTCTCTCTCCCTCCTCATTCTCTCTCTCCCTCCTCATTCTCTCTCTCTCCCTACTCATTCTCCCTCTCCCTCCTCATTCTCCCTCCTCATTCTCTCTCTCCCTCCTCATTCTCTCTATCCCTCCTCATTCTCTCTCTCTCCCTCCTCATTCTCTCTCTCTCCCTCCTCATTCTCTCCCTCCCTACTCATTCTCCCTCTCCCTCCTCATTCTCTCCCTCCCTCTCCCTCCTCATTCTCTCCCTCCCTCCTCTTTCTTCACTCTAAGTCATATACGAATGAAAACAAACACACAACACAGAAGGTCTTGAATGACATCATTTTGTAGTCCCTTACCAAACATTGCAGATGCCTCCATGGCTTCACTATAAGTCATATGTCAACACCTTCTCTCAGAGCAAGCAGAGTGTGTGAAGTTATTTGTCCTACATAGTGTGTGTGTGTTAAAAGTTTTCCTGCACACTCTGATTTAAGTTCAGTTTATGCCCTCCTAATATTTAAGGATAGGATTTGGGGAGGGTAATTTGACCCTTAAATCTGTCAACTTCCACCCAGAATGTGTCTGTCTCTGGGAACAAACAGAGGTCACTGGCTAAATGGCTTTCTCCACCAAATCAACACGTAGGAACACAGTTCTGATTAGACTAAATGAATACTTCACCAGAACACTGTGAAGGAGACTGGAGTGAACACATGGTCAGTCTAAGTTCTCTAATATCTGTCTCTCTCTCTCTGTCTCTCTCTCTCTGTCTCTGTGTGTCTCTGTCTCTCTGTCTCTGTGTCTCTCTATCTCTCTCTTTCTCTGTGTGTCTCTCTGTCTGTCTGTCTCTCTCTCTCTCTCTCCCTCTCTCTCTGTCTCTCTCTCTCTCTCTCTCCAGGGGTGTCCAGGGGTCCATGAGGAGTTTGAGTAAACAGTTATGTGAGAGAGTAAACACTAAAGGTTCAGTAACCTACACATCATCTGTCATTTCCCCTACAACAATCCTCCCCCCTTAGTTACACACCAGTTCCCTCAATACACACATTTTCATTTTTCACTTGTTCACACTCTTCTTACGAAAACCTAACTGAGTCACACTCACGCACAAACACACACCAATGGACGAATACCCCCTCTCAGTCCATCCTTGGGCCAGTAACCGAATAAATCTGGATAAATCTGCCATTCTGCCCTTAACCAAGGCAGTTAACTCTCAACAACAGCTGCTCCCCAGGCGCCGATGACGTGGATGTCGATTAATGCCCCCCCTGAGGATAGATTGGGCCTTGCTCTTCCTGTTTCTCTTGACATACTCTCTTGGTGTGTGTGTGTGTGTGTGTGTGTGTGTGTGTGTGTGTGTGTGTGTGTGTGTGTGTTTGCAGCCTGTAGAAGAGCCGTTCTCTCCCCCTGGCACACCTGCAGCTAAGTGGAAGAGACTCAAGTGGCTCATCACTATTTGCTGAAAGATATGACAGGGCCTGCAGGTTAGAGAGAGAGGTGGAGTGTCAGGCACAGCCATAGGGCTTGGGTCTGTTTAAAACACACAAACACACACACACTCACGCAGTGTGTGTGTTGACACGATTTGCAATTGTCAGTTCACCATGGATATGTTCTTTGGCAGTTGTAGCTTTGTGTCGTGTTGAGTAAACACCCCAGGGCTTTTAGTCATCTTTGATAAATCTCTTTCTTAAGATTCCAAAAACAAAAGCAGGAAAAACAGGTAGTCCCAAATGTTACTCAGGATTGGTACATACTGTATGTGTGTGTTTATGTGTGTGTGTGTGTGGAGAGGATCTAGAGACTCCAGACAAGTACAGACACATCTGACTTCTCTATAAAAACCCAGCACCGTCTTTACATTATCTTAAATATCTCTGTAAACTAATCTAGTTTATCACATCCACCCACCTCAACAAGCGCCAGACAGAAGGAGGTGGCGACGTCATAAAATATCAAATCTATTTAACTGTAGTAAAGAGCAGGAGCTTCTCCATTGAATTTGTCTTTACACTTATTTAAGTGATCTGATACTAGAGACATAAACTGGGTGCTACTAAGTCTGTCCTTGTTCTAAGACCTGGGGGGAACAGTGCTGCTATTGTTGAAGTGATGGAAGAGTAGCAGAGTGTGACAAGAAGCACACCTGCATGCCAGTATAGCACATGTTCCTCCTACAGTAGCTGGCATCCTAGACATTCCTTACCATGGTCTCTGTCTGTCTGTCTGTCTGTCTGTCTGTCTGTCTGTCTGTCTGTCTGTCTGTCTGTCTGTCTGTCTGTCTGTCTGTCTGTCTGTCTGTCTGTCTGTCTGTCTGTCTGTCTGTCTGTCTGTCTGTCTGTCTGTCTGTCTGTCTCTGTTCTTTCTCTGTTTCTCTCTCTGTCTCTCTTTGTCTCTCTCTCTCTCTCTGTCTATCTCTGTCTCTCTCTCTCTGTTCTTTCTCTGTTTCTCTCTCTGTCTCTCTTTGTCTCTCTCTCTCTCTGTCTATCTCTGTCTCTCTCTCTCTTGCTGTCTCACACATATACATTTGACATTAACCAGTGTACTTTTCTCAAGTCTCAAAGCCTCACAACTCTTTCCAAACCATGTTAACTCTGCTTGGCCCTCCAGTACACCTAGAAGCCATTACTGTACGTTTCATGTTGTTCTCACCTATGGCATATATAGGGAGACAGACTGTCTCATAACAGCTAATAAAACTGACAGGTTAGAGAGAGAGAAAAGAGCTGCAAGGTGGAGCTGTCAGAACGAGAGAGAGAGAGATGAAAGAAATAGAGAGATATTAAAGAAGGGGGGAAAGAAGTGGAGAGAGAGATTAAAAAGTGATCAGAAAAAGTGAGATATGTCACTCTAGCAGATTGTTGAGATACGGTATACTGCTGCTGCATGAAACAGAGGGAAATATGGAACACATTTCAGTGTTCCAAACGGTGGGCGGAGTTGAGTGTCATCATTCCAATGCCACATACTCTATTGTCCCCAAGACACTGTCATTGTCCCTAAGGCCTCTCCACTGTCTCAGAGGCAACATGTATTTACAACCATAACTACAGCCTGCTGTCTGTCTGTCTGTCTGTCTGTCTGTCTGTCTGTCTGTCTGTCTGTCTGTCTGTCTGTCTGTCTGTCTGTCTGTCTGTCTGTCTGTCTGTCTGTCTGTCTGTCTGTCTGTCTGTCTGTCTGTCTGTCTGTCTACAGTGAGGGAAAAAAGTATTTGATACCCTGCTGATTTTGTACGTTTGCCCACTGACAAAGAAAGGATCAGTCTATAATTTTAATGGTAGGTTTATTTGAACAGTGAGAGACAGAATAACAACAACAAAAATAATTATAAATTGATTTGCATTTTAATGAGGGAAATAAGTATTTCACCCCCTCTCAATCAGAAAGATTTCTGGCTCCCAGGTGTCTTTTATACAGGTAACGAGCTGAGATTAGGAGCACACTCTTAAAGGGAGTGCTCCTAATCTCAGTTTGTTACCTGTATAAAAGACACCTGTCCACAGAAGCAATCAATCAATCAGATTTCAAACTCTTTACCATGGCCAAGACCAAAGAGCTCTCCAAGGATGTCAGGGACAAGATTGTAGACCTACACAAGGCTGGAATGGGCTACAAGACCATCGCCAAGCAGCTTGGTGAGAAGGTGACAACAGTTGGTGCGATTATTCGCAAATGGAAGAAACACAAAAGAACTGTCAATCTCCCTCGGCCTGGGGCTCCATGCAAGATCTCACCTCGTGGAGTTGCAATGATCATGAGAACGGTGAGGAATCAGCCCAGAACTACACGGGAGGATCTTGTCAATGATCTCAAGGCAGCTGGGACCATAGTCACCAAGAAAACAATTGGTAACACACTACGCCGTGAAGGACTGAAATCCTGCAGCGCCCGAAAGGTCCCCCTGCTCAAGAAAGCACATATACATGCCTGTCTGAAGTTTGCCAATGAACATCTGAATGATTCAGAGGACAACTGGGTGAAAGTGTTGTGGTCAGATGAGACCAAAATGGAGCTCTTTGGCATCAACTCAACTCGCCGTGTTTGGGCGAGGAGGAATGCTGCCTATGACCCCAAGAACACCATCCCCACCGTCAAACATGGAGGTGGAAACATTATGCTTTGGGGGTGTTTTTCTGCTAAGGGGACAGGACAACTTCACCGCATCAAAGGGATGATGGACGGGGCCATGTACCGTCAAATCTTGGGTGAGAACCTCCTTCCCTCAGCCAGGGCATTGAAAATGGGTCGTGGATGGGTAGCATGTCCAGCATGACAATGACCCAAAACACACGGCCAAGGCAACAAAGGAGTGGCTCAAGAAGAAGCACATTAAGGTCCCGGAGTGGCCTAGCCATTCTCCAGACCTTAATCCCATAGAAAATCTGTGGAGGGAGCTGAAGGTTCGAGTTGCCAAACGTCAGCCTCGAAACCTTAATGACTTGGAGAAGATCTGCAAAGAGGAGTGGGACAAAATCCCTCCTGAGATGTGTGCAAACCTGGTGGCCAACTACAAGAAATGTCTGACCTCTGTGATTGCCAAATAGGGTTTTGTCACCAAGTACTAAGTCATTGGAATGTAAAAAATCATTTTATAACATTTTTGACATGCGTTTTTCTGGATTTTTTGGTTGTTATTCTGGCTCTCACTGTTCAAATAAACCTACCATTAAAATTATAGACTGATAATTTCTTTGTCAGTGGGCAAACATACAAAATCAGCAGGGGATCAAATACTTTTTTCCCTTACTCTATCAATCTATCTATCTATCTATCTATCTATCTATCTATCTATCTATCTATCTATCTATCTATCTATCTATCTATCTATCTATCTATCTATCTATCTATCTATCTATCTATCTATCTATCTATCTATCTATCTCTGTTTATTAGTCTATCTCTTTTGAGCCAGCATAGTAAGGTCTGTGTTTATGGTGACCATGTGTCTGGCAAGGGTTGTGTGGGCAAATGTGTGTGAGTGAGTACATTTTGAGTAAGCATGTGTGTATATGTGCCCATCAGTTTGTATGAACAAGTGTGCGTGTGCATCACTCTCTCTCTCTGTCTCTCTCTCTCTCTCTCTGGTCTAGAGTCTGAGCCACAATGACAGCTCTGATATGTTTCATTAGGAAACCAGCCCAGAGAAGGTGCTGTCAGCTGTTATTAATGCAGGTGACATAGAGAAGGTGCTGTCAGCTGTTATTAATGCAGGTGACATAGAGAAGGTGCTGGCAGCTGTTATTAATGCAGGTGACATAGAGAAGGTGCTGTCAGCTGTTATTAATGCAGGTGACATAGAGAAGGTGCTGGCAGCTGTTATTAATACAGGTGACATAGAGAAAGTGCTGGCAGCTGTTATTAATGCAGGTGACATAGAGAAGGTGCTGGCAGCTGTATGTCGATGCTTATCTTCACACAAAGAAGAGTGTGTGTGTATGTGTCAGAGTGAGAGCGTGTATGCGTGTGTGTTTGAGAGAGCCTGTGTGTTCATGAGAGAGAGTGTGTGTGTGTGTGTGTGTGTGTGTGTGTGTGTGTGTCGGAGAGAGGGAAAGTGTTTGAGTGTGCAAATGTGTGTGTGTGTATTTGCGCGTACACTCTCATAGATTTGTGTTTACATAGACATACTTCACTATGAACAGCATTACTAGTGACATGCAGTCAGAGAGGTACTGGTTAGGACCCAGCACACCACCAACCTAAACACTGTGCAACACACACAGCAGCCAGCAGACAAACACATATTGCAAACCACAGGAGAAAGTTCCAGTTTTTCAAGTGGAGATCTCTGATTGATATTTCTCTCCTTCCTGTTTACTCATTGTTTCCTTCATAAGAAGTTTCCAAAATGCACTCTGTATAGCAGTGCGTTAAAGCAGTAGTGTTTAAAAAATATAACATTTCACTGCACCTATCTGGTGTATGTGATAATAAACACATACATATTTATATATGTTTTTTAACTAATTCACCCAAAGTTTCACCCATCAAATAGACAAAACCATGGTTACAGCTTCTGCTTTCAGCCACAACCATTAGGTTCCAGAGTCAAACCACCATTTTACAAACAGAGTTCTCCCTCCCTCCCTCCCTCCCTCCCTCCCTCCCTCCCTCCCTCCCTCCCTCCCTCCCTCCCTCCCTCCCTCCCTCCCCAGTTGAGAGACACAGCAACCCGATCCAGGTGTAGCTCAGGTGTAACCCGTGTAAGGCGGTGCGTCTCATCCATTGTGTCCCTCGCTATCTTTCCTTCTTCCCTCTTTCTTCCCCCTTTCTTCCCCTATAGACCCCGAACAGCAACAGTTTAGTAGAAGGACCGAAACTCTACCCCAGGAAACAGACTCTTGGAAGTGTGTTGCACCTCGACTTACAAGGCTTGTTTTGGTGGGTTAGGTTTCCAGTGAAGTGTGTCGATTAGAGGATGACGAGGGGTAATGGTGTTGTAATGGTCGTAAGTTGTGTGTGGAATGTGTAGATGGATGGATTGGATGGAGAATTTGTGGAAAGCATAGCAAGGGTCGAGAGTGGTCTGGACTCTGGACTTTACCATTTTTGCTGCGTTGTGTTTTTGTATAGAGGGGATTAGGGATATTAGTGCGTGTGTGTGCTGCTATGTGTGCCTGCATGGATAGCGGGGTCAAGAACCTACTGTAGCACTAAACCTATCATAGCTGCTCAGGCCCTCAACATGAAATGTTACTGTCAAGCCATTCCTTCTCGACATGCTCTTACACAGGATCTAATTGCGGGTTCCGTTGACAACGGCATTGCTATTCTCCATGTCAAGTTGTAGAGTTTAAGTCCTGGTAACCAGTTCTGATTTGTTGAACAGTTTTTACTGCCTAAAGCTTTAAGGGAAAATTGTTAACAGGATAAAGGTTGGTTTACAGTTGGTCTATCGACAGTTGTCGCAGTGACATCATGAACGTTCTATTGTCGTCCGACATCAAACTTTTCGTTGTCGTTACAGAAAAGTAGAAACACAAAAACGACAGGCTGCGTGACATCAGCATCCAAAATGTATATGTCCATCTAGCAAGCCAGGCAACTAAAAGCAACTTCCTAAACAATATTTTGGTTTGTTTATAGCTTGTTAGCTTGTTAGCTTGCTGGGTAGCCTGTTTAAATAATGACCATACCATAGCTGACAACATCTTAACTTTAGCACGTTTTTATTCATTATTACAGGAAAATAAACTCACAACAAGATCATTATTTACAAATGAATGGCAAGCTAATTACAGAAAATAAAAGCAGGGCATTCTACCGGAGAATTTAAGAACTTGTGCACAGTCTCAGTCAGGTAACCACGACAACAGAAACAGTCACAGCAACAGACAGTCCACCGGAGTATAAATTAAATGTTGTTTTGACCAGCAACACTTGTCACATTCTAATTGTCTACAGATAGACCAAGTGTAAACCAGTCTTAAATCACTGTCATCCCCCTTTTTTGAGGCTTTGAAATAACAGAAATCCCTCCATCAACACACCTTCAGACATGTTATTTATTACCATCCTTTACCTCCCTCCCTCCATCCCTCCCTCACCTAAAAACAAGTCAGTTCAGGAGTTAAGCCGGCCCTTTTATGTCAAGTAGTCATATTTGGTATGTGCTGGTACTCCCTTGTGATTTTGGAAAAAGATAAGAGGGAAAGAAAATAAATGAGGGACAAAGAAGTCAGGATGGTAAATCTGAAAATAAGGGCCACCTCTTTCAGAAGTATAATGACTTTGTGGATCGCTGAAGACATTCTATGTACTGTAGCAGCAGACCTCGAGCCTGGTTAAACTGGACTGAGTAGTGACCCCTGTAGTTCTACAGCATTCAGTTTAACCCAGGCTAGCAGAGCCCATCTGGCCATACATATAGATCCTGACTTTGATTATTTACCAACTAGAAAGAGAGGGATAAAGAGAAGGGGCCGCGCATATTGTCTGTCGGGCCTTTGTCATGTAGGGGTGACAGGTAGCCTAGTGGTTAGAGTGTTGGACTAGTAACTGAAAGGTTGCAAGATCGAATCCCCGAGCTGACAATGTTAAAATCTGTCGTTCTGCCCCTGAACAAGGCAGTTAACCCACTGTTCCTAGGCCGTCATTGAAAATAAGAATTTGTTCTCAACTGACTTGCCTAGTAAAATAAAAAAATGTGGTCTGAGTATAGTTTGCTTTGTTTACACACTGGGGGTTTGTATGAATGGAATTGTGTTTTACTCTGTATATACCAGACAATTGGTATTTTTGTATCTTTATCTTTATCTCTCTGTATTTCTCTCTCTCTCTCTCTGTCTCTGTCTCTCTCTCTCTCTCTCTCTCTCTCTCTCTCTTGGTCTCTCTCTCTTGGTCTCTCTCCTCCTCTCTCCTATCTGGGGGACAAAAGTTTATAGTGTGGCGTTGTCACAGTGAGAGATGGCCCCCAATGCACTGTGGGTAATAAAATCCATCTGTGGTAGTGTGTGCGTGCGTGCGTACCAGGGCATGTGATAGGGTCCTGTTCTGTTTCAAGGGAATAACAGTGTTTTCCATTCGGTAGATACCAATCTCTACAAATAATGAGAGAAGACACACAGAGAAGAGAAAGGAAGACACAAAGTGCATTCCAAGATGGAAACATTCCATAGTGAATAAAATAGGAAGAAATCCCACTGAAGTAATGCCATTTCATCACAGGTTTAGTTTTTCATCACTTCATAATGTGCAGTACAACTTCTCAATGTGGTAACAACAGCCAGTGTTCAGTTAGTCTCTGCCTATGAAACCAATGTGTTTACTGGCAAACCATTGTCCAGAGCTTTGTGGTTCAGAAGTAATCCCATTGAAACAGGAAATCAAACAAATGGAGAGAATGAACGAAAGAAAGGAGTGGGACAATATGTGACCTAAAAGTATAAAAAAAAAATTCCAGAGATGAGACGATAGAGTTGTAAGACTTTCATTCTCTCCCTCCATCCCTCCGTCCTTTATCCCCCCATCCCTCCGTCCTTTCAGCTCTCCATACAACCGTCCGCCCCCACTTTCATTTGGCCTCTCATTCTTTGCAATTGAAGCCAAATCATTTTCTAGCTATATCCTTTTCCACAGAAGTAATATCAAACCTCATTTCAGACGTAGGGCTACAGATAGATGTGATTTGGAGTCTGTCTGTCATAACTAGGACCCAGAGTATTCCCTGGCCATGTGACCTGACGAGGAAAAACTCCTGGCATAAAGGGTGGTTCAGATACAATATCCTGATGTACAATGAGTGAGAGAAGAGATATTTGAGCAACACATATAGAATTTAATTGAGCATTTTGACCAAGCCAATTTAGGTCTGATGATACAGACGATATGCTTTGTAAAATAGTTGTTTGTATTGTTAAATTGTAGACTTCCTGTCTCGTGCAGAATACATGTGCACTGCTGCATCTGCCAGGTATCGTTAACATTGTCATCACCTTAACTATTAATAAAAGGCAGAACTGTCAAATGAGGGGCCCAACGTCCTGTGGAAGTTGATGAGTGAGAAACATAAACTGTGATTAGTCATTTCCTTTCATACACTCCTCTCTTTCTTTCTCTCCCCCTCTCTCTCTCTCTCTCGCTCTTGTTCTAATTTCTCTCTCTCTCTTTCTTCATAATCTCCCTCTTGCTTTTTTCTCTCCCTCTTTCTGTCTTTGTTAAGCCTCTCTCTTTCTTTTTATTTTTCTTCTCTCTCTCTTTCTCTCTTCAATCTGTCAGTCATTCGGCTACCTGCCAAGTTCAACCTGCTCTGAGGCTGTTCCCCTTTAAAGAATGACCCAGAGCAGCTTACCTACCTACTGCAGTTACAGTTCTATCAGCTGGATAAATACAGAGCTCCGGATTCCTAATAGGCCTATGGCCGTGTCCTAAATACCACCCTATTCCCTATTTAGTGCACTATTTTGGACTACTTTTGACCAGGGTCCATAAGGCTCTTGTCAAATGTAGTCCACTATATAAGGAATAGGGTGCTATTTTGGATGCAGGCTCAGTGTGCCTTCCGGTCCCAGAAAAAGCTTTTAAACAAAGGTGCACTGTGCCTTGTCTGAATACCATATCATAAAATCATTATTTCATTCTAGAAGAGTAATGTCAGGTGTGTGTGTGTGTTCTACACTACAGGGTTTAGTGAGTATAATGGGTATGATAATAGCTAGATTAGCTACAGTGAATGTTAGGGGAAGGTCATTTCCTTGTGACTGACTTGACAGAGTGACATGGCAAGCTTTGTGTTACGTGTGTGTGTGTTATGAGATGTCGCACCTTACCTGTCGTGCCCTCTTTACCATTAACCCTCAGGTATGCGCCTGACGACGTTGTGAGTGACATCTGGTTTTGGTTTCCATGGCAAAAACAACCTACCGACTCAAAGCAGTCCTAATGAATGGCATAGCTCTAATTAGTTTTGACTTTGACAACAGCAACAAACGTTACAATGAACAGCTGACTGATTGACTGATTGAGAAAGCAGGAAGAGCCTAGAGTTGGTTACTGAGAAGTAACTAGTACTATGAAGTAACTAAGAAGTAACTACTACTAAGAAGTAACTCACAAGGCTTGTTGTATCAGGTTGAGAGAGAGATTTAGATTTTTTTTGAATCCCCATTAGCCGACGCCTATGGGTCTGATGTAAAACAAAAAATTACATTACAGACAAAACACTTTACAATTTACATACACACATACTACGTGTTAATGTTTTAAATGTGTATGTGTGTGTGTGTGTGTGTGTGTGTGTGTGTGTGTGTGTGTGTGTGTGTGTGTGTGTGTGTGTGTGTGTGTGTGTGTGTGTGTGTGTGTGTGTGCATGTGTGCATGTGCATCTATCAGTTACACATACTGTACATGTCAGTACATATATACAAAAAGTAGGTCACATGGGGGGAGATGCATTGTGCCGGGAGGGATATGGCAGAGGCAGGTGTATAGAGGAAAGACTAATATGCACATCATAACTCTGTTACACCTCAGCCATCCCTCCCTCTAATCTCCCCCTTCACCTATGTTGTCCCTTAGAGACCTTGCTCTCTCTCTTAATTCAGTTCAAATGGGCTTTATTGGCATGGGAAACACATGTTTACATTGAAAGCAAGTGAAGTAAACAAAAGAGAGAATTAACAAAAAACAACATTTCTCCCCCTTCCTTTTTTTCTCTTACTCTCTCTTTATACCCTCTCTCTCTCTCTCTCTTTCTTTCTCTCTCTCTTTCTCTCTCTCTCTCTCTCTCTCTCTCTCTCTCTCTTTCTTTCTCTCTCTCTTTCTCTCTCTCTTCTCTCTCTCTCTCTCTCTCTCTCTCTCTCTCTCTCTCTCTCTCTCTCTCTCTCTCTCTCTCTCTCTCTCTCTCTCCTTGATCAAGATGGATTTTGGGGGGGTTATTACAAATTCCAGCCGCGCCTGCCGGATCAGGCCCTGATCTCTCCTGTTATGAGGAAAAGGGGGGATGAGGAGGGAGGTAAAGGAGGGCAGGAGGCCGGAGGTTGGCCCCTTCACTTCTTCACTTTAATGAAACGTCTCGGGTTTCTATCCAACTTCCAACCTCAGGAGCCATGCAGAGGGCAGGAGTGAGGGATGCAGAGAAGGAGGGAGGGAGAAACAGGAAGAGAGTAGTGCAGGGTTCACTGAGAAAGACCAAGGCAGTGAGAGTGGGAGGAACAGTGGGAGTGAAGGAGACGGAGAGAGAGAGAGAGAGAGAGAGCAATATTTAGAATGTATGGTCATGCTTTTGTGTGTGTGTGTGTGTGTGTGTGTGTGTGTGTGTTTGCATGTGCATGTAAAATACTTGTGTACTTGTAGTGCATTCTTGCTGACCGTAGGCTACTATAAAGTAACTCAAGGTCACTGTACAGCTGAAACACAACCAAGGAAAATTGATTCCACGCCTGCATCTGAAATAGCAACAACCTTTCATTTATCAGTCTTATCTTTGCTGAACAGAGATATGCACCGTAGGTAGCCTTGTTGTTTGCTGTAAAACCTTTAGTCTCTCCCAGTTGAGATAACGGGGACTTTTGCCTCGCCAATTACTCTCAAAGTGTTCCCTGACCCGACTGAGGGCCCGTCTCACTGAGATACGCTACCTTGAAATTCACTTCTTATTAAACCTTTTTCTTCAGGAAATTGACCTTTTCCCTGGAACTGATAGGCCTATGAGTTTCAACCTTACCCTGCTATAATACCAAACTAAAAGCACGTGAGAAAAAGACGAAAGAGAATAAATATATGGGTATGTGATTGATAGTGTGAGAAAGAAACAGACAGAGACATAGAAAAAAGAAAGAGGGAGGAGAGGTTATGAGAAGGTATGAGATCACTGTAAAATCAGGGTTGGATGGAGTCGCTGCTTAGACACTGATCTTAGGTCAGATTTCCATTTCTCCCTAATGGTTATGGTCAGGACCTGTGGAAAGTATGCTGATCCTAGATCAGAGGCTTTAGTCACTTACTCGCATCTCACCACCCACCCAGAACATTATAGATTAAAACAACTTAACCTGCTTTATTATTAAAACACACACAGCTAATCCTAGAACTCTACATTTCAGAGATAATTATTACAAGCTAAATACCTCCTAAAGGTCTTGAAGGGATGTGGAAAGGCTTTAATATGTCCATACATTGTCAATACACACACTCACTCATACAGTATGCTCTATATACATACTGGCTTCATGTCAAATGGCATCCTATTCCCTATCTGGTGCATTTCTTTTGGCCCTGGTCAGAGGTAGTGCACTATGTAGGGAATAGGGGGCCATTTGGGATGCATCCACACTGTATGTAACTGTAGCTGATGCTTAGGGTCTCTCTCTCTCTCAATGCAATTTATATTCAATTTAAGGGGCTTTATTGTCATGGGAAACATATGTTAACATTGCCAAAGCAAGTGAAATAGATAATAAACAAAAGTGAAATAAACAATAAAAATTAACAGTAAACATTACACTCACAAAGCTCCAAAGGAATAGAGACATTTCAAATATCATTATGTTTCTCACTCACTCACTCACTCACTCACTCACTCACTCACTCACTCACTCACTCACTCACTCACTCACTCACTCACTCACTCACTCACTCACTCACTCACTCTCTCTCTCTCTCTCTCTCTCTCTCTCTCTCTCTGTCTCTGTTAATTAGTCTCTCTCACTCTCTCTCTCTCTCTGTTAATTAGTCTCTCTCTTTTGCTCCCCCCCTCGTGTAGCCAGCGTAGTAAGGTCTGTGTTTATGGTGACCATGTGTCTGGCTAGGGGTGTGTGGGTAAATGTGTGTGAGTGAGTACATTTTGAGAAAGCATATGTTTGTATGAAGTAGCCGTGTATGTGTCCATAAGTTTGTATGAAGAAGTGTGTGTGTGTGTGTGTGTCTGTCTGTGTCTGTGTCTGTAGGATTGGGAGTGTATGCATACATCCATGTGTGTGTGTCTGTGTGTGTGGTACACACTCCAATACACACTCACAAAGCCATAGTTTGTGTTTGTATGCAGTAGCCGTGTTTTCGTGGGTGTCCAACCGTTTAAAGCCAGGGCAGTTTTCATGGGCTGGAGACACTGCCATAAACACACACACACACACACACACACACACACACACACACACACACACACACACACACACACACAGACACAGACACAGACACACACACACAGACACACACACACACACACACACACACACACACACACACACACACACACACACACACACACACACACACACACCAATGCCATAAACACTGGGGAGAGGCTAGACGTGCTTCTCAATCACCCCAGGACGGAGTGACTGTGGGTGGGCTAAGACAGGACCTCGCTCAGGACTCAGGCCAACTGTGTGTGTGCTCACCAAGCAAACAGGGAATGTAGCCACTATGAAGGGGCTGTGTGTGTGACTGGGCAGGGTTTCATCATAGTGATGTTGCAGCCTCTATGGGATGATGGTTGTACGCTCTGGTTGAGGGGAATAGGGAGGGAGACCCAGTCAGAGAGGTAATGGGGTCTGTTACTGTGTTTGACTCTACTTGTTGCGTTCTCTGATGTCATGAGGGAAGTCAACAATGGGGGATTTCTTTCCTGTGGTGGATTGGGAAGGGGAAGTTTTGGCTTGGAATGTGTGTTTGTGCGTGAATACTGAAATTTAAGGATAAGAATAATCCGACTCTGACCGCATTAAAGACACAATAGACTTGGCCGTGTGGAAATTATGCTCAGAAATAAATGATTTAATCTTGTCCAGGTTTTTGACCGCTGCTGATTCGTTACTCTGAAAATATGACAAATTTTCCTTCCCAGAAAAGTCTCAACCAACCAACACTAACATTTCTCTTTTTCTTTGTGTTTCAGATTACACAAGGACTCCACCACCATGGCGCCCTTCCTCCCCCTCCTCCTCCTCCTCCTCTCCTCCTCTTCCTCTGTTCTCTCCAGTGACTGTCCAGAGGATTGCTCTTGTCAGGCCCAGGGTTCCATCTTCTGCATCCAGCGTCGTTCCACTGTCGTCCCCCGCGGCCTCCCTTCCTCTGTGAAACATCTCTACGTCTTCCAGAACGGCATCAATACTTTAGCCCAGGATGATTTCACCGGTAGGTAGCGTCGAGGTTAGAGAAGTGGGCCAGCAACTGGAAGGTTTCCAGTTCGAATCCCATGTGAGACAGGAAAATAATTGTTTAGGAGTGGGCCAGCAAATGGAGTGTTGCTGGATCAGTGTCCTGGATGCCATTTCCTGCTGTTGTGCCCTTGAGCAAGGCAGTTGACCCCTGAACTGCTACCCTCTGCTTGAACCTTTCCAACCTCTGTATGTGTGTCTTTCAAGGGTTTGGAATAAAGTAGAACACAAGTTTTTCCATTGTAAATCCATATGCATTGGAATATAAAGTGATCTTCGTCTTCTTCTTCTTTAGACCTGGGGGAACTGGAGATGCTGGACCTGTCCCAGAATAAACTCACGGAGGTCCCGGATGGGGTCTTTGAAACTCTATCTTCGCTGAGGAATCTCGATTTGTCCGCAAACTACATTACCCACATCGCCAAGGATAGCTTCTCCGGATTGGTGCAACTCGAGAGGCTGTATCTCCATGGCAACCGCATCAAGAGCATCCAATCGGAGGCCTTCGAGGTTCTGGAGGATCTTCTGGAACTGAAGCTCCAGGGGAACCAGTTGACCGGTCTCCCAATGCTCCGTCTCCCCAGGCTTCTCCTCCTTGATCTCAGCTTCAACTCTCTCCCGACGCTGGGTCCCCAAGACCTCCAGACCCCCCACCTCGAGTCGCTCAAAGTGGCTGCGTTGGGGCTCACCACCCTGGACTCAGATCTGATGGCCTCCCTGGGGAACCTCCATGACCTTGATGTGTCCCAGAACCAGCTGGAGGGGATGCCTGAAGCATTGAAGGCCACCCGGGGGCTGATCATGCTCAGCCTGGCTGCCAACCCTATTGGGGAGCTCCGGAACGAGGACTTCCAGGTAAATACATTTTCTTAAACATGTGTCAAATATTTCTGTAATTGATGGGTCCATAACACATGGCTTATTCCCTGAAACTGCTCCATGGGATTTACTATGGCAAGCCTCTGGTCCAACCTATCCAAACTGCCTGTGTTTGTATGTTTTTTAGTGGGGTTGGGATAATTTGTGAACATTGGACAATAAAGTATTCTTCTTTTTGTTCTTCTTTTCCAGAGTCTGGTGGGTCTCCAGGAGCTGGATATCAGTGGGCTGAACCTCCAGGGCTTGCCCCAAGGTTTCTTCCAGCTCTTCCCCAGGCTGGGGCACCTCACGGCGGCTGAGAATCCCTTCAACTGTCTCTGTCCTCTGGCCTGGTTCCCTGGCTGGCTGAAAGAGAAGAATGTGGATCTGGGACGCACAGAGGAGACAAGGTGCCACTTCCCACCAGTGAATGCTGGCAAGGTATTGTCTTCATTTTTTGTAATTCTAATACTAAATATATTTTATTTATTTTTCCTGTGAAACACATTTAGTTGCTGGCTTGTATGAAATGGGATACAAATAAAGTTTGATTTGATTTGAAGGTGCTGGCGGAGCTGGACCATCAAGATTTCGGCTGTCCACCTACGACCACTGTCATGACGAATGCCCTAGGGGAGGGGAGTACTTCCGCACCCCCCATTCCGACTACATCCCCTGGAAACACACATACCAATGCCATCCCACCACCTCCACCATTCCCTAGTGATGAACCATCCTCAACGGAGACAGACATTGAGAGTCGTCCCCCTCCTCCAGCTTCTCCGACTTCCGCTTTCAGGGACCAGGGGGATGAGGGCCACATCTGCCCGCCGAACATCTGCCTCAATGGGGGTACGTGCCGCTTCGATCCTCTGGGACAGCTTGCATGTCTCTGTCCCCGCGGAACTATGGGCCTGTACTGCGAGAACCTGGAGTTGACTAACCACAACCAGCCACCTCTCCAAACTTCTGCCCCCGAGGTTTTGGCATCCATGGTTGCCCCCATTGTAACCTCTGATCCCAATGACATCAGTTCCCGTCAGGTGACCTCCACGTCCATCCTCCTCGACCTGCACCGTTTCCTCGAGACGAGGCCGCACATCCGCGGTATTAAGCTGACCTACCGGAACCTCTCAGGGCCCGACCGGCGCCCCATGTCCCTCAGCGTCCCCGCCTCGTACCCAGAATACACCCTCCGAGGGCTCCGGCCCAACTGTACCTATTCGGTGTGCGCCAGCCCCCTGGCAGAGAGGGTGAACGGGGGTGGAGGCAGTGGAGGTAGCCCTACCGAGGGAGGGTCTTGTATGGAGGCTCGTACCAAGGGAGGTCCCCAAGCTTCGTCCTTGGAGCCCCAGGTGGATGATCAGAGCCAGCTCACCTACACCCTCATCCCAGCCTTGGCTGCTCTCGCCCTGGTCACGGGGGTGGCGGTGGTAGCCATCCTGGTTCTTTTCCTCCGGAGGAGACGGGCTCACATGGAGCTGGAAGGGGGTGAGATGGGACCAATGGAACTGGAGGGCCTTAAGGCTTGTCTGGAGAACGGCGTGGGGAACGGGGGCACCCTACCCCACAAGGGAGCGGATATCACCCCCTGTCACACCTCCACCCCGACCCAGCCACAAAATGGCGGATCGTCACATCCCCTTCCACAAAATGGTGGTTTAGAATATGAGGCCCCCCTCATGAAGGGCCAGGGGCACTGTCCATCGAATAATAATGTGGCATCCTTGAAGCCATCGTATTTCTAGAAACTCAGTCTGTTGTCTAAATAGATTTCTTAATATTTCTCAATGAGACTCAATGTACTCAATGACATTCAGAGCTATGGAATGGAACAGAAGTAACTACCCCTGTAGAGGGTAACTCTATGCCCCGTTATCTCAAAGTGGATGGGAGGACTCTACAATTATGAGGCAGTGAAAGGGGGGTGTTTTAGCTCATCCAGCAGAGTTTTAGCTCATCCAGCAGAAATGTAACAAGTATTTAAACCTAAAGTGCAATCGCCATGCCAAAAAGGGTCTATCTTATAATCGGATTGAAAACGGAAGTGCCTTCTTGCATTGACATGATATGCTGTAATAATGATGCTTTTAACAAATGTTGATGTTTTTAAAAGAACTGCATTGAATGAGCAATCCTGTTGCTGGATCGGGAGGTTGGGAGAGCAGGGTTTGTGGAGGTATGGGGAAGGCACAGAGTCAAGGTTTGGAGGAGTAGAGGTGGGGTGCAGAGGTAGAGATAGAAACACAGGTGTGTGTGTGCTCTGTAGACTGTTCAGCACTTCCTGAAATGAACGAGGCACCCCTCCCCACCTGCCCCCTGGGAGAACTTGCACTGAAGAGAAGAGAAACTCTCTGCAGCATTACAACCCTTCCAAGAGACTTAACCTAAGGTAGTGAAATGCTGATTCTGTAGAGATTATACCACGGACAGAATACAGTTTTAGACGACATTACCACCGGTCAGATATCCCTTCATACTGCTACACCCCCCCAACGAACTGGTATTATCAACCCCCACCAGGGTTGATCAACTTCCTGTGAAAGGCATGTGGACTAAATGAAGAGAAAAGGCAAGGAGACCCTATTCCCTTTAAGTGTGCTACATTTGACCATTAAAATGTTGACATTTGAGTCATTTAGCAGACGCTGTTGTCCAGAGTGACTTACAGTTGGTGCGTTCATCTTAAGATAGCTAGGTGACACAACCACATATCACAGTCGTAGTAAGTACGTTTTTCCTCAATAAAGAAGTTATCGGTCAAGTCAGTGCTAGTAGGAAAAAAAACTAGAAAAGACTAGTGCTCTGGTCAAAAGTAGTGCACTATATAGGGAATAGGGTGTCACTTGGGACGTAGCCTCTGTCCTTAGTGGTGTGGTCAGTAGCTGTGATGGATGCTATTTGAAGGTTGTTGTTGTCGAGCGGGTTTCATATGATGTTTTTGTAATGTGTTTTGTATGTATTTTTTTATCATGGATTTCTCTGTTGCTGTCATGCTGTTTCTCCAGTCTTGTTGTAGTCAGAAATGTTGATGCTGTATTGTATTGTGCTGTTCCCTCGACACGGCAAAGTGTTGGGGTCCATTTAGTTTCAATTCAGAAAGTTTAGAATTGAAAGGGTTCATTTACTTTTAAAGATGAGTTTTCCTTTGTTCAATAGGTCATTCCAATTGACCTGTATTTACTGAATTTAGATTCAATTTACCCCTACCCAAAACGCTTCAATTTACCCCTACCCAAAACGCTTCAATTTACCCCTACCCAAAACGCTTCAAATTTTGATCATGTAAAAATTGTTCACCAAGTAAATGTGAATAAGAAGTGTCAGAAACAGCACAGACTCTGAACTCTGAACTCCCACACTCTTCTTCTTTACTGTCTAAAACCAGTCTGCCAACTACAATAGCCTGCCAAAGCTACATAAGGACATGGTTAGCTCCAGAAACCCCAATCCTTGTCCCAAATGACACCCTATTCTCTACATAGCATACTACTTATGAACAGAGTCCTATGGACCCTGGTCAGAAGTAGTGTAATTTAGAGAATAGGGTGCCATTTGGGACGCAAACCTAGTCTCTTTTTGAACGCTCAAGCTCCAAAACTGTCCTCAAAGCTCGGTCACCGCAAACCCTGAGTCATTAAAGTGGCACACACACATGCCGAAAAAAGCATGAGAGTTCAAAGACTTTGAGAGCAATTTACTATACGTGTCGAGGAGTGGAAACCAGTAATTTCCTTGACTTGCTACTGACTGTGGCGTTTTGAAGATATGGCCGCAGTTAGCCTATGAGATCCCCAGTAGCTTTTTATTGTTTTATTCTCTCTTTCTATTTTTCTCTTTCTGTGTCTCTGTTTTTGTCTTTCTCTCTCTCTTTCTCTCTCTCTCTCTCTCTCTCTCTCTCTCTCTCTCTCTCTCTCTCTCTCTCTCTCTCTCTCTCTCTCTCTCTCTCTCTCTCTCTCTCTCTCTCTCTCTCTCTCTCTCTCTCTCTCTCTCTCTCTCTCTCTCTCTCTCTCTCTCTCTCTCTCTCTCTCTCTCTCTCTCTATATATATATATATATATATATATATATATATATATATACACTTCTCAAAAAAATAAAGGGAACACTAAAATAACACATCCTAGATCTGAATGAATCAAATAATCTTATTAAATACTTTTTTCTTTACATAGTTGAATGTGCTGACAACAAAATCACACAAAAATAATCAATGGAAATCCAATTTATCAACCCATGGAGGTCTGGATTTGGAGTCACACTCAAAATTAAAGTGGAAAAACACACTACAGGCTGATCCAACTTTGATGTAATGTCCTTAAAACAAGTCAAAATGAGGCTCAGTAGTGTGTGTGGCCTCCACGTGCCTGAATGACCTCCCTACAATGCCTGGGCATGCTCCTGATGAGGTGGCGAATGGTCTCCTGAGGGATCTCCTCCCAGGCCTGGACTAAAGCATCCGCCAACTCCTGGACAGTCTGTGGTGCAACGTGGCGTTCGTGGATGGAGCGAGACATGATGTCCCAGATGTGCTCAATTGGATTCAGGTCTGGGGAACGGGCAGGCCAGTCCATAGCTCTTGCAGGAACTGCTGACACACTCCAGCCACATGAGGTCTAGCATTGTCTTGCATTAGGAGGAACCCAGGGCCAACCGCACCTGCATATGGTCTCACAAGAGGTCTGAGGATCTCATCTCGGTCCATAATGGCAGTCAGGCTACCTCTGGCGAGCACATGGGGGGCTGTGCGGCCCCCCAAAGAAATGCCACCCCACACCATGACTGACCCACCGCCAAACCGGTCATGCTGGAGGATGTTGCAGGCAGCAGAACGTTCTCCACGGCGTCTCCAGACTCTGTCACGTCTGTCACATGTGCTCAGTGTGAACCTGCTTTCATCTGTGAAGAGCACAGGGCGCCAGTGGCGAATTTGCCAATCTTGGTGTTCTCTGGCAAATGCCAAACGTCCTGCACGGTGTTGGGCTGTAAGCACAACCCCCACCTGTGGACGTCGGGCCCTCATACCACCCTCATGGAGTCTGTTTCTGACTGTTTGAGCAGACACATGCACATTTGTGGCCTGCTGGAGGTCATTTTGCAGGGCTCTGGCAGTGCTCCTCCTGCTCTTCCTTGCACAAAGGCGGAGGTAGCGGTCCTGCTGCTGGGTTGTTGCCCTCCTACGGCCTCCTCCACGTCTCCTGATGTACTGGCCTGTCTCCTGGTAGCGCCTCCATGCTCTGGACACTACGCTGACAGACACAGCAAACCTTCTTGCCACAGCTCGCATTGATGTGCCATCCTGGATGAGCTGCACTACCTGAGCCACTTGTGTGGGTTGTAGACTCCGTCTCATGCTACCACTAGTGTGAAAGCACCGCCAGCATTCAAAAGTGACCAAAACATCAGCCAGGAAGCATAGGAACTGAGAAGTGGTCTGTGGCCCCCACCTGCAGAACCACTCCTTTATTGGGGGTGTCTTGCTAATTGCCTATAATTTCCACCTGTTGTCTATTCCATTTGCACAACAGCATGTTAAATTTATTGTCAATCAGTGTTGCTTCCTAAGTGGACAGTTTGATTTCACAGAAGTGTGATTGACTTGGAGTTACATTGTGTTGTTTAAGTGTTCCCTTTATTTTTTTGAGCAGTGTATATATATATATATATATATCTCTGACTCTCTCTTTCTCTGACTCATTCTCTCTCTCCCTGTTCCCCTCTCTCTGTTTCTCTCTCTTTTTCTCTTTATTCTATTTTCTTCCTCTCGTTCTCTTTCCTTTCCTTTTTTCTCTCTCTCTTTGTTTCCTTCACCCCTCCCTCTGTCTCAGTCAACAAGGTTTTTGGCCGTGTTTTCGGGCCTGTTTTGCTTACCTGCAGCCAACTAGACTAATCAAAGTTCATACGGAATGAAAAGTTAAAATGGAATGTGAATCGCGCCGTTCTGATATATTTATCTTTGTTTCCTGTCTTGGAGAATGGGAAGTACAAATGTGTCACCATTCTATTTCTTTTTCTGTTTTCTTTCTCTAATTTTTGTTGTTGTTCTTTTCTTTTATTGGTCCCTCTGTGTCTCTCTCTCTGCCTGTCTGTCTCTCTCTCTCTGCCTGTCTCTCTGTCTCTCTCTCTCTGCCTGTCTCTCTGTCTCTCTCTCTCTGCCTGTCTCTCTGTCTCTCTCTCTGCCTGTCTCTCTGTCTCTCTCTCTCTGCCTGTCTCTCTGTCTCTCTCTTGTTGTAACACTTACCTTAAGGAAAATGTGCCTATTTCTGTGACATACTCTACAATCTCACTACACCAGTTTATGTCTTAGAAGATAGAAAACTGTTTCTCTGTGTGTGTGTGTGTGTGTGTGTGTGTGTGTGTGTGTGTGTGTGTGTGTGTGTGTGTGTGTGTGTGTGTGTGTGTGTGTGTGTGTGTGTGTGTGTGTGGGCAAAAAAAGGAGATTCAATATTTTAATCCAATCCAGCCCAGGTATTCATCCCTATTCTCCATCAACCATCTTATTTTCTACTGCCTGTCTTCTTTCTCTCCTTCTTTTACTGTCTTTCTTCATGCTCTTAATCATCCAACAGAAACCAAGAACCATACGCTCATATATCTGTTCACTAAAACCTAAACTGGAAGAAGAAATCCTATACAGCTTTATATACTGTAGCATGAGGGACTGGACATTTTTGAAATATTTTCAACTTGCTTTGTTACGTTCTCTATTCATTTTGGGAAAGCCTTTGTCTTATTATTTTAATGTTTTGTTTTTCAGTAAAAAAGTGTTTATGTTTTGGATATGAAATGACATAAAAAAAAGAATATGAAAAAAATTTCTTGGTCATATCTTGGTCAGTGACTCTCTAGCCCTGTTTATACCTTGTTCTAACATGTGGCCTGTGTTCAGATCGTGCACACGATTACAAGAGGCATTGTGATCTGATTGTGATCAGATCTTATAAGTGTAAACAGACAAGATCAGGTCAAGATCAGAATGAAGGTCGCATGTTAACGGCAGGTATATACAGGGCTTCTGTCTTTTAGGTTTTTGATACCATAGACATATACATCATTGTGTGAGACCAAGTGTATCATAAAACACTCACAAATACTACAGTACAGTACACACACGTACTACATACACATACTACACATTTATTACATCAGTTACTAAATCCCCTTTAAACTCCTCACAGTAGTCAATTATGGACCAAACACATTTACTACACATTACATCAGTTACTAAATCCCCTTTAAACTCCCCACAGTAGTCAATATGGACCAAACACATTTACTACACATTACATCAGTCACTAAATCCCCTTTAAACTCCCCACAGTAGTCAATATGGACCAAACACATTTACTACACATTACATCAGTCACTAAATCCCCTTTAAACTCCCCACAGTAGTCAATATGGACCAAACACATTTACTACACATTACATCAGTCACTAAATCCCCTTTAAACTCCCCACAGTAGTCAATATGGACCAAACACATTTACTACACATTACATCAGTCACTAAATCCCCTTTAAACTCCCCACAGTAGTCAATATGGACCAAACACATTTACTACACATTACATCAGTCACTAAATCCCCTTTAAACTCCCCACAGTAGTCAATATGGATCAAACACATTTACTACTGTACATACTGTACACTGTACATACTATACACTGTACATAAAGTATTACATTACTTCACCTCAGGTCCTCAAGCGTACAGTAAATTCTGGTTGAATGTGACACAGTGCTTAATGACCCTAGTAATAAAAGCATTAGGGCATTAGTCAGTCTTTCCTACTGACTGGGGATTTAAGGAACGACAGCCAGATGTGTGTTGCCAGCTTGTTGCAAGGCCGTTGCCAGAAATTATAGCTAGGAATACACACACACACACACACAGACACACACACACACACAGACACACACACAGACACACACACACACACACACACACACACACACACACACACACACACACACACACACTTTCACTGCATCCCTCATCCCCCCTCCCTTACAACCCCCTCCCCACCTCTTACTCCAAACCCCAAATGATGGGTTTATGACGCTGTGTTGGTTACTGGAATGAACAAAAGTTCTTGTATTTTTCCTTAATCACCAAGTTTTTGCCAATGGGAAAATCTGACAAACATAAGACAATTTAAATCCTCTAAATGAATACATTACAGTCCTGGTTGTTTGCTTTGTGGGGAGATTGGTAAATTACTGCAGTACCCACCAGTACTAGCCTACAAGGTTTAGAAAACACACACACCACCTCTCGCTCTCGCTCTCAGTGCCACTCTTTGTCTCTCAATTCAATTCATAGGGCTTCATTGGCTTGGGAAACATATGTTTACATTGCTTAAGCAAGTGAAATAGATCAACAAAAGTGAGAAGAAACAAAAAAATGTCAACAAAAAACAGTAAACATTAGACTCAAAGGTCTCTCTCTCCCTCTCTTTTCCCCCTCTCTCTCACTCACTCCCTCACTCTCTCTCTCCCTCACTCTCTCTCCCTCACTCTCCCTCCCTCACTCTCCCTCTTTTGCTCTCTCTCTTTCTCTCTCTCCCTCTGTCTTTCTCTCTCTCTGATTGCTTAATTGTCATGAAATACAATTTCGAGATATTGCCAAAGCAGTCTAGTGGTCCAGCATTTCAGTAAATACAGTACAGTACAGTACAATACAATGAGGATAATGAACTACAGTTAAGTAATTCCCAGCTTTATGTCATTAGTAAATACATTTCCTCTTTAGGTAGCCATGTCTTTTTGTGTCTACCTTTTTCTATATCCAATTGGTGGTCGCTGAGCCTGTACTTGGTCAGGATATGTCTCTGTTTTGTATCTCTGTCAATGTGGATTCTCTTTTGAGGGCCCAAATAGCAATTTAGTTTATTCTGAGTTTTTGTTACATTTTTTACATTTGTCAATAAGGTTTTCATTTCTGGAACATTCTGATTGATTTCCCTGTGTGTTTGGATTATAGGGTTGTTTAGTGTTTTAAACAGCTGACATAGGGGACTCTTTTCAGGGTTCAGCTCTTCTTGGGTGTCCAGTGCTTTGAATTGTAAGAATGTTTTGGGGCTTAATTTGAAACGGTGACAAAATTTGAGTGTCCATTACAATTAAAGGGAATCTTCCGAGTTTCGCTCTGCATGCATTATTTAGTACTTTCTTTTGGATATTTAGATAATTCTGCAGAATTCTCTATGTAGATTTTCTATTGGGTTTTTCTCTCAATGCTTATAATCGTAATTACAGGTTGGACCCCAAACCTCTCTTCCATATAGTACAATTGGTAAAATTACACTGTTGATTATTTAGCACCGGATTTGGATAGAAATAATTATTGGTGATAAAATGCTTTGCAGGCTTTTTTCTTTTAGTGTATTCACTGCCAGTCCAAATCCACCAAAGGCTTTGACTGTTAGTCCCAGGTAGTTGTACCATTGGGCATGTTCAACCATGGTGAAGGAGTTTCTGCTGCTCTGATTTCTGCCATTTTTCTGGAAAATCACAACTTTGGTTTTCTGAAAGTTCATGTTGATTGCCCAGTTGTTGCTGTATTCCCGAATAATGTTAAGTTGTTCCTGTAAACCTTGCTCTGTTGGTGACAGTAAGACAAGGTAATCTGCGTAGAGCAGGAATCTGACCTCATCTTTGAGTGTGAGTCCAGGGGCTGCAGATCGGTCCAACGACACTGCTAGTTCGTTGATTTGGACGTTGAACAGGGTTGGACTTAATCCTTAAGAGTCGTTTGACGCACCCGTGTGTTATGTTGTGTGAGGAAGGTCTGTATAACAGTTTCCACATGTTACTGGTGACACATATTCTCCTAGAGTTATTAGGGTCTAATTTGTCACCTGTTTTATATATGGGGGCTATGAGCTCCTGGTTCCAAGTATCAGGCAAGCAGCCACTCTCCAAAACCAGGTTGAATAGTTTGAATAAGGCATCCTGCAACTCAGGAGTACTCTGTTTAAGCATTTAATTCCTGATGCTATCAGGGCTACAGGCCTTTTTGTTGTTGAAAGTTCAGCGTGTGTAATTTGGTAATTTGGTAGTCAATTAAATACAATTAAATTAAATACAAATCATTAAAATCCAGACGGAAAATATTTACACAAGAAGCAACCTAATATCACACAGTCAAACTCTGTCATTTAGTAAGTTCACCATTCTTTTTAATTGTGTGTTCTAGAGCTGAGTTTTCCTTGCGTATTTTTCGGGCTTAAAGTAAGGTCTTCTGATGGTAATATTCCATAGATATTTTCAATGTGATCTTTTCAAATGTTTGCATGTTTCGGTCATTCTTCTGTTTTCCATTTAGACCATTCCATTTCTCCCAGAACTGGTGTCCATCAATGGAGTCTTCAATCGCTTTGAATGTTCTCAAAATGCTTCCATCTTAGGCTTTGTTTGAATATTCTTTCAATGAGTCACAATATTGTTGCCCTACGTCTCTATCCTGTGATTTGTGATGTTTTCTATTTGATAAAGATCAAAAATTATATATCCTTAAACCATTTCTCTTTGTCACGTTCGTTGGAATAATCGGACCAAGGCGCAGTGTGAGTTATATTCCACATAATTTATTAGAAAGTGAAACTTAGAAAAATACAAAAACAATAAAGAATAAACGAACCGTGACAACAATGCAACTTCACATAAACAATATCCCATAACCCACAAGTGGAAAACAAGCTCCTTAAGTATGATCCCCAATTAGAGATAACGATAGCCAGCTGCCTCTAATTGGGAATCATACCAAACACCCAAACATAGAAAAACTCAACTAGAACCCCACATAGAAAATAATAACTAGAAAAACCCACAGTCACGCCCTGAACTACGTTATCATAGAAAATAAGAGCTTTCTATGGTCAGGACGTGACACTCTTTTTGAGGTTTCCAATTAGCACTGTTTTTTCTTTTGCATACATTTGCTTTTGTGGCTGCTTTATGATAGATCTCATTACATTTATTCACAGCCAAATCTATGTCAGGGAGGTTTGGGCTGAACGTACTTGAAAGGAAATCATTGATGCAGTTTGTAGTCTCTGAGCAGGGTAATGCTGTATTGAAGTGTGATGCGCTCTCAGGGGCCCATCTATTCGTTTTATTTATTTAGATGAATCATTGTACAGGGCTCTGTTTGTGTGGTCTTTGGGTGGAGAAGTCTCTCTCTCTCTCCAGTCCTTCTCAGGCATCCTGTTCTGTGTCTGTCTCCATGGGAACCAAATAAATGGACAGAAACAGAACTCCCTTCTGCTCTGTTCCGAGCAGGAATCATGTCTCAGGTATGTGAGTCAGCCACGCTGTGGAGATGACATGGCAGGTTGCAGTAGCCAGACCAGCAAATATATCACTGGGTCGTCAATAGTCAGGCCTTGAAAACATACATATAGATACATGACTAGGGGCCCGATTCAGACTTGAGTTAGTAGACTTAACATGGGTCTGCATTTTTGGACTTAAGTCCATGTCAAGTCAATTTATCTCAAGTCTAAATAGGCTAGGCTAGGCTAAGCTAGGCCTAAAAATCACAAGAGATATAACCAGACTTTATAATGCATACGTGTTGTGCCACACAGTCCTCCGATGGAGTCCTCAATAAAACTGTAACAACTTCACACTGGACACAGACGTCAGTACAACGTCTAGTTTTGATTTACATTTGTTTGAGTTGTCAACTAATGTGAATTCAACTTGAAATCAACAAAACATTTCACCATGACATTGGATTCAGGTTAAAAGTTGAGCGAAACTCCCTTACATTGATGACTTTTTGCAAATCCAATCAGTTTTCCACGTTGATTCAACATCATCACTTTGATTTTTTTGGTTGAAATGACGTGGAAGGAAAGTTGATTGGACCAGTTTTTGCCCTTTGGGTTGTAGTGGTGGTGTGTGTGTAATGTACCGATACTTTCTTACCTGTGTCGTCCCTCCTTCTTCTTACTTTCATTTCCGATAATGAAGAAGGGATGAAGAAAGAAGGGATTATTTTCCTCCTGGCAGGTGGCATTGTGTGCCAGCACCATTGTTCCAGCTGAGAGGCTCAAAGCAGCCATTGTGGTTTTCAGACGGGGCATGTTTTTTAAATTAACTTTCCAAATTCCTCAGTAAACGTTTTTGCTTCCCTTGCTCTTTGTAAACTCAGCAAAAAAAAAGAAAAAAGAAACGTCCCTTTTTCAGGACCCTGTCTTTCAAAGATAATTTGTAAAAATCCAAAGAACTTCACAGATCTTCATTGTAAAGGCTTTAAACACTGTTTCCCATGCTTGTTCAATGAACCATAAACAATTAATGAACATGCACCTGTGGAGCGGTCGTTAAGACACTAACAGCTTACAGACGGTAGGCAATTAAGGTCACAGTTATGAAAACTTAGGACACTAAAGGGGCCTTTCTACTGACTCTGAAAAACACCAAAAGAAAGATGCCCAGGGTCCCTGCTCATCTGCGTGAATGTGCCTTAGACATGCTGCAAGGAGGAATGAGGACTGCAGATGTGGCCAGGGCAATAAATTGCAATGTCCGTACTGTGAGACGCCTAAGACAGCACTACAGGGAGACAGGACGGACAGGTGATCGTCCTCGCAGTGGCAGACCACGTGTCACAACAGCTGCACAGGATCGGTACAACCGAACATCACACCTGCGGGACAGGTACAAGATGGCAACAACAACTGCCCGAGTTGCACCAGGAATGCACAATCTCTCCATCAGTGCTCAGACTGTCCGCAATAGGCTGAGAGAGGCTGGACTGAGCACTTGTAGGCCTGTTGTAAGGCAAGTCCTCACCAGACATCACCGGCAACAATGTTGCCTATGGGCATAAACCCACAGTTGGAGTTGCATAAACCCACCCTCCCTGGATCAGACAGGACTGGCAAAAAGTGCTCTTCTCTGACGAGTCACGGTTTTGTCTCACCAGGGGTGATGGTCGGATTCTCGTTTATCGTCGAAGGAATGAGCGTTACACCGAGGCCTGTACTCTGGAGCGGGATCGATTTGGAGGTGGAGGGTCTATCATGGACTGGGGCGGTGTGTCACAGCATCATCGGACTGAGCTTGTTGTCATTGCAGGAAATCTCAATGCTGTGCGTTACAGGGAAGACATCCTCCTCCCTCATGTGGTACCCTTCCTGCAGGCTCATCCTGACATGACCCTCCAGCATGGCAATGCCACCAGCCATACTGCTCGTTCTGTGCCTGATTTCCTGCAAGACAGGAATGTCAGTGTTCTGTCATGGCCAGTGATGAGCCAGTATCTCAATCTCATTGAGCACGTCTGGGACCTGTTGGATCAGAGGGTGAGGGCTAGGGCAATTCCCCCCAGAAATGTCCGGGAACTTGCAGGTGCCTTGGTGGAAGAGTGGGGTAACATCTCACAGCAAGAACTGGCAAATCTAGTGCAGTCCATGAGGAGGAGATGCACTGCAGTACTTAATGCAGCTGGTGGCCACATCAGATACTGACTGTTACTTTTGATTTTGACCCCCCCTTTGTTCAGGGACACATTATTCAATTTCTGTTAGTCACATGTCTGTGGAACTTGTTCAGTTTATGTCTCAGTTGTTGAATCTTGTTATGTTCATACAAATATTTACACAGGTTAAGTTTGCTGAAAATAAACACAGTTGACAGTGAGAGGACTTTTCTTTTTTTGCTGAGTTTATGTTTGTGTGTTTTGTGAAAGAAGATAATTTTTTATTCTAAAGACTGTTGGATGCTTGGCTGAGGATGTTTGTTAAGAATAGCATTAAGAATAGTGTTAAAAACAGACAGTAGAGTTTCTTGTGCGATTCCTTTTCTTCTGTTGTGCATTTTCATTATTCTGAATTATATGTTTTTCTTCTCATTTTAACTTGCTAGCATACATGGAATGGCTGTAAGGAAAGTCAAGTCTGGAGTAGTGTCTGGTGTTTTGATGCATGGGGTAAGGGGTTCGGGGTCTAGAATAATGCAGTATTGCATAGGATGAGGACGAGGGGAAGTTTGTATGCGGACACTATCCAAATAATCCCTAAATTAACAAAAACTTGAACTTCACAGCCTGTCACTCAAAACTGTTGCGATGTCCCTTTGTGTCTGTAATAGTGCAATAGAGGGAAAGACAGGGGAAAAGATAGAGGGAAGAAAAGAGAGAGAAAAAGGGAAGATAAAGATTTTAATTTTTTTGACAAATATAGCTTTAATTAAAACAGGCCAGTTTGCAGATGGTGTAAGGGTGGAAAGTGGGAGGAGCAATGTTCCCTCAAATGTTTTTCGTCACTGAGCAAATGTCAGGTCTGCTGAGCGCAAACCTGAATGTGGTGAAAATTCCATGCAACTTCTGGTGTGCGTTTACTGTGAACACAGGCTGTGCCCGCTTTAAGTTGCAGTTTTAAAGGGGCAAACTAAATCAAATCAAATCAAATTTATTTGTCACATACACATGGTTAGCAGGTGTTAATGCAAGTGTAGCGAAATGCTTGTGCTTCTAGTTCCGTCCATGCAGTAATATCTAACAAGTAATATAACCTAACAATTCCACAACAACCACCTTATACACACAAGTGTAAAGGAATGAATACGAATATGTACATACAAATATATAAATGAGTGATGGCCGAACGGCAAGATGCAGTAGATGGTATAGAGTACAGTATATACATATGAGATAAGTAATGTAGGGTATGTAAACATATAAATCGCCATTGTTTAAAGTGGCTAGTGATACATTACATCAAGATGGCAAGATGCAGTAGATGGTATAGAGTACAGTATATACATATGAGATGAGTAATGTAGGGTATGTAAACATTATATAAAGTGGCATTGTTTAAAGTGGCTAGTGATACATTACATCAAGATGGCAAGATGCAGTAGATGGTATAGAGTACAGTATATACATATGAGATGAGTAATGTAGGATGTGAAAACATTATATAACTAGAGAGTTGAGTGAAGTTCAATCTCATGCTTCTCTGCGCTGACGGATATTTCTTCTGCACGGCAGTCCAGGGGAGCTGCGGGGAGGTGGGGTGAGGAGAGGAGAGGGGAGGAGGGTTGTGGAGGTGAGGGGGATGAAACTCAAGTATGCACTGATCTTTGGGCTAGATAATGTCTCAAACTGGCCTTTCAAGCCTTCAACCCCTGACTATTGAACACAGTTTATGTCTAGTAGATATAACTTCTGCCATATTACAACCTTGGACAACACACACAAAACATTCCCAAATGTGCTGTTGGTTTTTAACTTTCCCCTAAGTATGACGTACACCTGAACAAAATGTATTGGAGAGAGAGAGCGATACAAACAAACAAAGTAAGAAAGAGGGAGAGAGAAAGGGAAAGTTTACTACAACTGCACACACATCCATTTATGTACCTGTTGGATGTCTAAGCAGCCTTGGAGAGGGAACCCTCTGGCACAAAGGCAACATGGCGCCTGAATGAAGGATGAATTACATATCTCAATGTCTCTTCAAATGCTTTATGCATTTAGTATGCATTCTGGCACAGGCTTTAATTACAGATCTAGGATCAGCTTTCAACTTTTAGGAGGCCAAACAAAAACTGACCCCAAATCAGTGTTTAGGGACAAATGCATCTTAAACTAGCATACTCTTTCTGAAAATCACTCCAGCATACTCTTTCTGAAAATCACTCCAGCATACTCTTTCTGAAAATTGACTTTTTCAGTGTAGCCATTCTCACCAGAATATTGAAAGGCACTTTGTTATCCACAAAATGGATTCCTCTGGTGTAGCCTTCTGGTTAGTGTCACGCCCTGACCATGGAGAGCCCTTGGTTCTCTATGGTGTTGTAGGTCAGGGTGTGACTAGGGGGTGTTCTAGTTGATGTATTTGTATGTTTGGGATTGAGTGTGGTTCCCAATTAGAGGCAGCTGATTATCGTTGTCTCTAATTGGGGATCATACTTTAGGTGTCCCTGTTCCCACCTGTATTTGTGGGATATTGTTTGTGTATGTGCTTGTTGCACCACGTTTCGTTGCATGTTTATTGTTTTTGTTTGACAGTTTCACTTAAATAAAAGATGTGGAACTCAACACACGCTGAGCCTTGGTCCGTCCATTACAACAATCATGACAGAATATCCCACCAAGCAAGGACCAAGCAGCGTGTTCATGAGGTAAAGGAGCTTTGGACCTGGGAGGAGATAATGGGAGGATGCGAGACCCTTCCTTGGCGGGAGTCGCAGAGGACTCAGAAAGGACAGTGATGACGCCGAGAGCCGCGGCCACAGAAAGATTTTTTTGTGGGGGGGGGGGGGGGCACGAGGGGTGGTCGACTGAGCAGCGAGGAGTGCCACACCCTGTTTGGGAGTTGGTGGAGGAATTTGATGAAAGATACCGGAGAGAGGTGGTAGTGAGGAGAATGCTGCAACGCAGGCGTGCTGAAGAGCGTGTCACCAGTCCAGTGCCACCTGTGCTGGCTCCACACACCAGGCCTCCAGTGCGCCTCCCCAGTCTGGTACGTCCTGTTCCAGCTCTCCGCACTCGCACTGAAGTGCGTGTCACCAGTCCGGTGCAACCTGCGCCGATGCCCAGTCCAGGCACGGCGTCCAGTCCCGCTCCATGGTAGGAGCCTTCCTCTGCGCCGGTGCCCAATCCAGGCACGGCGTCCAGTCCCGCTCCAAGGCTGGAGTCTTCCTCTGCGCCGGTGCCCAGTCCAGTCCAGTACTGTCACGCCCTGACCATGGAGAGCCGTTGGTTCTCTATGGTGTTGTAGGTCAGGGTGTGACTAGGGGGTGTTCTAGTTGATGTATTTCTATGTTTGGGATTGAGTGTGGTTCCCAATTAGAGGCAGCTGATTACCGTTGTCTAGTTGGGGATCATACTTAAGGTGTCCCTGTTCCCACCTGCATTTGTGGGATATTGTTTGTGTATGTGCTTGTTGCACCATGTAGTCACGTTTCGTTGCTTGTTTATTGTTTTTGTTTGAAAGTTTCACTTAAATAAAAAATGTGGAACTCAACACACGCTGCGCCTTGGTCTGTCCATTACAACAATCGTGACAGTTAGCTTCTCGTTCCTAGCCTAACATGATTGGTTCTCACAAGAAAAGGCATGCAGCGCGAATAAAGCTGTCCTCAATTAACCCTTTTCCTGTCTGAAACTTAATACATATTTAATTAAATTAGGCCTTAATTGGTATTCCATTTAACTAGAGGACCCAAAGGTCTTGTTTTACCCAGGCTGGTAGGACTAATGGGTTCCATGTTCTCTGAGGCAGAATGAAAGTCTTAAGCACTCTGGAATTACAACACACCACCAACTGGATACAGATGTCACAGGACTGAACTAGGTTAGCATAAACACCTTGGTGAATTACTGACTGTTTGTTGTGAAGAGACTAGGGCCCGGGATTCAAACAAACCACAATGCGCCAACGTCTGACTGCACTTTAAAGCCAATGTCCCTGGCATTCAATTTCCCTGATGTTTCCTGACCAAACACCTTTAGGGGAAAATTTGAGAACATAAATTCATAAACTCAAGAGAGGGTGAATTCCAAAATGGATACATTTCACCTGACAGTTACTTTGTTGATGAAGACAATTTTGTTGGAGGAGTTTGAGTATTGTGTATGGAGTATATTGGGGTGTATTGAAGTCTACTGAAGTGTTTTGGAGTGCATTGGAGTATATTTATGAGTGTATTGGAGGATATTGGAGTGTATTGGAGTATATTGGGGTGTACTGAAGTCTACTGAACTGTATTGGAGTGCATTGGAGTGTATATTAGGATATTGGAGTATTGAGGAGTGTATTGGACTGTAATGGAGCTTATAGGATTATATTGGGGTACATTGAAGTGTACTGAAGTGTTTTGGAGTGCATTTGAGGGTATTGAAATCTTTTGGAGTGTATTGAAGTGTATTGAAGTGTTTTGGAGTGTATTGAAGTGTATTTGAGTGTATTGGAGTGTATTAAAGTGTATTGGAGTTTATTTGAGTGAATTGAAGTGTACTGAAATGCATTGGAGTGTAGTGGAATGTATTGGAGTATATTGGAGTACTGGAGTATTTTGCAGGGTATTGAAGTGTTTGGAGTATAGGGGTGTATTGAAGGGTATTGTATTGGAGTGTATTGAAGTGTATTGGCTTATATTGGATTATCGGAGTGTATCGGGGTGTATTGCTGTGTATGAGCATGTATTGGAGTTTATTGGACTGTTTTGGGGTGTATTGTAGTGTTTTGAAGTGTATTGGGTGTATTGGAGTGTATTGGATTGTATGACGTGTATTGGTGGATATGAGTGTATTGAAGTCTATTGGGATGCATTTGAGTGTAGTGGGGTGTATTGGAGTGTATTACAGTGTTTTGGAGTGCATTGGAGTGTATGGGATTGTATGAAGTCCATTGGTGTATAGGAGTGTATTGGGATGCATTTTAGTGTATTGGGGTGTATTGGAGTGTAATGCAGTGTATTGGAGTGTATTATAGTGTATTGCCGTGTATTAGTGTATGAAGTGTATTAGAGTATAGGAATGTATTGGAGAGTATTGGCGTGTATTGGAGTGTATGAAGTGTATTGGTGTATAGGAGTGTATTGGGGCGTATTTGAGTGTATTGGAGTGTATTGGAGTGTATTACAGTATATTGCAGTGTATTTAGGTGTATTGGAGTGTATTGCAGTGTATTGCAGTGTAGTACAGTGTATTGGAGTGTATTTGAGTGTTTTGGACCGTATTCAGAGCTGTAGTCAGAAACAGCTGCTTTGGGTTTAGAGAGGAGCGTAGTGTTTGTATAAGAAAACAATAGCAGGTCCTCCACTGGACCTTTCACACACACGCAAGCATGCACACACCCACACACATGGCCAATATACAAACATACTCTTCACTTTCCATAAATATACAGAAAAGACGGTTTCACTAATGTCTTGCATTATCTAGAATAATATAATCAATGTTTTCATGTTATTCAGTTTGAGGGAAAATAAAATATTTGCCACCATTGTTAAGATTAAAGAGGTTTTACATGACAGTCTCTTCACAAAGAGCTCATTCCCCAACACTCAAAACTCTGTTCCATTCACGTTCACCCTACTCCTCACTCACCGTCCTGGCTACACAAAGCCTACTTTAAACTGCTCCACAGCCAGGGGGCTGGTTCCCCCGATCCCTCACCCCCCAGCAAGACCTTTGACCCTGGAGGAATGGGGTATGTAGTGTCCAAGCACAGACACTCTTTATATGCCCTCTTGTAGGGACAAGACAAGGGGGGATGTATTGGAGTGTTTAGCTATTTTGGGTAACCCACTACCCCCTCTCTACCCTCCCCTCTCTCCTCTCCTTCCCTCCCTTCCACCAAACTTCCAACCTCCCTCTCCTCCGCTCTCCCACTTTCTTCTACCTAGGCTAACCCCTTTCCTACTTCAACCACCTCTCTTTCACCTAATCCCCTCTCTCCATCCCTCCCTCAGGAAATGTCTGGAAAACCTTAAGACTTTTCCTCTCCGGCTTCAAATAGATGACAATTGACTTATTGAATTTCCACCACCACCCACCCAGGCAACAAGCCTGGTTTTTATTGGCTGTTGTCGTGGCCGAATGAGAGACAGGTTTAGACGTGCCCTCCCTGTCCTGGGAAGTGGGAGAGAGAGCGGTGAGGGAGGGAGGAGAGGAGAAAAGGGGCGCTGAGACGTTAGGAGATAACAGATATATTGTTTTTGGCGCACAGGGAGGGAGAGAGTCGACTGTAGTTGGTAGAACCAACTGAAGGACCAACCTACTTTTTTTGGTCTTAAGTCAAGGGAAATGCCAGTTGATATGATGCAATTAGTATTATAAAAGCTGATAAGCTCATCATTGTTTGTTAAATTGTATCTATGATGGGAATAACGGTTAACCTATCTATGATAGACTTGGGATCATGTTATTTGTGAGGCTGAAATTAGGAGGTTAAGTGTTCCTGCCAAACCTCACCAAGGGCATTACGTCCTGACTTCACCAGAGATCATTCAATACTCCCGGGCGTGTGCTGTGTGTGGAGAAACCAAAGCATGACGTCAAACACAGCTGAGGACGTCTGTTTTCTGTCAGCAGCTTGGAACCTGATGGGAGTGTATGGGCACCAATGTATCCCTGTCACTCTGATGTGGTTTCCTGTGGACTGGTTAGGGCTAAGTGAGGTAGACTTCAAATGTGTGTGTGTGTGTGTGTGTGTGTGTGTGTGTGTGTGTGTGTGTGTGTGTGTGTGTGTGCGTGTGTGTGTGCGTGCGTGTGTGTGTGTGTGTGCATGTGCGCGTGCGTGCATGTGTGCGTGCGGGGTTGCGTGTGTGTGTGTGTGTGTGTGTGTGTGTGTGGTTAGGGCTGGGCGAGAGACTTCAAATAAGGACTATTTGTTTTCAGATCAGTAATTGTGTTTTCCCTGTGGATTCGCAACCAAATGTCATCCAGTTTTCCAGTATTCCGGTTTCGCTTTTTCCTACTGGCGACCTTCCTTTAATTTTCTGGTGCTGGTGGGAAAAGGCGGAGGTCAGACAGAAAACTGAGGTTGAAGGAATAAAGAATATCTTATACATTTGCAAATTATAAAGTGGAGGAAAATGTTGCCCTAGAATGCCACTTCCTGTGCGTAAGGTGAAGACACTTAAATGGAAAACGTTCTATTTTAATATATATATTATTATACAACCCATCTTCTACTCTCACATGAAATGGCCTTCTAGTACATCAGTACTATTTCCCCTTATGTATGGCCTCTATTCTGTTCACGTTTGACAAGCCTCAGTACATTGAAAGATAACACCAGTACACTTCCTGTCCTTTCACACAACTACCTCCCTGTAGAGCCTCAAAACGTTGTTTGTCCCTCCCTGTGTGTGTGTGTCTTCATGTCCCTCCATGCATGGTCTCCATCCACACACGCTTTCCTCTCAACACAAAGGACATTGTGTCCCTCCATCCAAATTACACTCTGTTGAAATGTTTAAACTTGTTAGGTAGTCCCTGAGCCTCTCTGGTCTAGCCTGATGTGTGTATGAGTGTGTGGCTTAGCATTGTGTACTACAGACTGCCTTAGCAGGTGCTAAACAACGGGGCTGTAGTGACGTTGTCATGGTGACAGGCCAGACAAGGTCAGTTAAGCTCTCATGCAGACTCCTGCCCTCGTTGTGTGTGAATCCTTAGTACAAGGGTTTATTCATGTAAAGACAGGAAAACTGAGGCACATACACCCCACGTCAATTCCACGTTGGTTCAATGTAAATACATTTAAATGACGTGGAAACAACGTTGATTCAACCAGTGTGTGCCCAGTGCGACATTAAGTATACAGCTATAATATTGAGAGGCAGGGAAGGTACGGTATACGGATCAAACTGGGCAGGAATATGAGAAAGAGGCCCGGAGCACATAGGCTGGTCCTTCTAGACTGACTGGCTGGTTGGTTGGTTGGCTGGCTGGCTGGCTGACTGTGTATGTCTGCTGGTGGAACGTCTGTTGGGGATCACTGATTAAATGTTTAAAGTGTTGGAACAGGACACGGTCCGATGGTGAAACAGACGTGTGTGTGAGGGAGAAGGGGGAGTGTTTGAACATGTGTGTGTGTGTGTGTGTGTGTGTGTGTGTGTGTGTGTGTGTGTGTGTGTGTGTGTGTGTGTGTGTGTGTGTGTGTGTGTGTGTGTGTGTGTGTGTGTGTGTGTGTGTGTGTGCTTATGACCTCACACACACCCCTACTCAGCACGTAAATCGTTTAATAGTAGACTGCAGGGTAATAAAAATCAGTTGGAAGAGATTATCCACTCTCTTTCCAAGGGCGTAACCCTCTTTGTCTATCTGTGCAGGCACACAGCCCAGCTTATCAGTTACAGGTGGTTAGATTGAACAAGGCAAAATCAAATCTAATGCTATTGGCAAAGAGAGACACAACCATCATGGGTAAAGTAAATTGGTTATAAGTGAAGATTTCACTGTATCGGGGAGAAGCTTTCAGATGGATTCTGCGTAATATAGTTAGGAAATCTATTACAACCAGCAAAACACTAAACAGTCTTCCTCAGACGGCGTGAGAGAGAAATAGCCTCAAGACCGCCCAAGACAGTCAGTCTTTCTCAGACGGAGAGAGAGAGAGCCTCAAGACAGCCCAAGACAGTCAGTCTTTCTCAGTTTGAGAGAGAGAGAGCCTCAAGACAGCCCAAGACAGTCAGTCTTCCTCAAAAGGAGCGAGAGAGAGCCTCAAGACAGCCCAAGACAGTCAGTCTTCTTTTCTCCAACAGTGGACAGAGAGAAAGAGAGAGAAAAACAGAAGAGATGAATCCATCAGTCCAGCCAAAAGACATCCAGAGGCCTATTTAGAGATCTATGGACGGTTGGTATGAACCACAAGACAAAGACCAAGAAGAGAGTGAAGACTCACGCAACGCCCCAAGCCTCCCAAACCCATGCACGGAGCTATCTCCTTAATCCCCTGTCAATGAAACTCCTCCCTCGCATCTCACATCACTGCCATGGCATTCTTCACCTTTAACTCACCCACTTAGCGCTCAGATTAACATTGAATGCTGCCACGTTGTTCTCACTTAATGCCGTTTTATTGGTTTGGCTTGGTTTCGTTAGAATGTCTTTGGTAGTAACATGGTACATTGGATGGATTGGGGCTGTTTGAGAGAGGAATGGATGTATCGTATTGTGCAAATGGACTTGATTAAATCCAGGAACGTTGCCCTAGTAACAGGCTGTGTAGCAAATGCCACCCTATTACCTACACTACCATTCAGAAGTTTGGGGTCACTTAGAAGTGTCCTTGTTTTTGAAAGAAAAGCACATTTTTTATCCATTAAAATAACATAAAATGTATCAGAAATACAGTGTAGACTTTGTTAATGTTGTAAATGACTATTGTAGCTGGAAACGGACATTTTTTTAATGGAATATCTCAATAGGCGTACAGAGGCCCATTATCAGCAACCATCACTCCTGTGTTCCAATGGCACGTTGTGTTAGCTATTCCAAGTTTATCATGTTAAAAGGCTAATTGATTATTAGAAAACCTTTTGCAATTATGTTAGCACAGCTGAAAACTGTTATGCTGATTAAATAAGCATAACAGTCTTTAGACTAGTTGTGTATCTGGAGCATCAGCATTTGTGGGTTTGATTACAGGCTCAAAATTGCCAGAAACAAAGTCCTTTCTTCTGAAACTCGTCAGTCTATTCTTGTTCTGAGAAATGAAGGCTAATCCATGCGAGAAATTGCCAAGAAACTGAAGATCTCGTACAACGCTGTGTACTGCTCCCTTCACAGAACAGTGCAAACTGACTCTAACCAGAATTGAAAAGGGATTGGGAGGCCCCGGTGCACAACTGAGCAAGAGGACAAGTACATTAGAGTGTCTAGTTTGAAAAACAGATGCCTCACAATTCCTCAACTGGCAGTTTCATTAAATAGTACCCGCAAAACACCAGTCTCAACATCAACAGTGAAGAGGCCCCTCCGGGAGGCTGGCCTTCTAGGCAGAGTGGCAAAGAAAAAGCCATATCTCAGACTGGCCAATAAAAAGAAAAGAGTATGATGGGCAAAATAACACAGATACTGGACAGAGATGACATTTTCTTTCATTTCATGGGACCAACACTTTAAATGTTATATTTTTATTTTTATTCAGTGATACCAGGAGAGACTCTCTCTCTCTCTCTCTCTCTCTCTCTCTCTCTCTCTCTCTCTCTCTCTCTCTCTCTCTCTCTCTCAACAAGGCGGAGGGCAAGGTTGAAAACCTGCTAACACTTTGCAAGAAGAACTCTATTGCTCCCCAATGCTGAGTAGTGAGCTCAGAACCTTACTTGAATCAAAACCATGTCCATAACTAAAGCAACAACCCCCCAACAGTTAAATCAAGGAATAAGAAAAAAGTATCTCCTCCTTTGGAAAGTTAACACAAAGGAGAGCTCTATCTCCAGCAGGAGCCTTGCTTTACTTTCCAAATACCTGCTGGAAATCAAACTCCTCAGGGAATTACGTTCACTCTCCCTCACTCCCTTTAACGTAAATGGGTGGAACAGGGCTGAAAACACCAAAAAGTTGCACTGTCTAGGTCTACCTGTACTCACCAACACTGTCCACCCTACCTGCACTCACCAACACTGTCCACCCTACCTGCACTCACCAACACTGTCTAGGTCTACCTGCACTCACCAACACTGTCTAGATCTACCTGCACTCACCAACACTGTCCACCCTACCTGCACTCACCAACACTGTCTAGGCCTACCTGCACTCACCAACGCTGACTACCCTACCTGCACTCACAAACACTGTCTACCCTACCTGCACTCACCAACACTGTCTACCTTACCTGCACTCACCAACACTGTTTACCCTACCTGCACTCACCAACACTGTCTACCCTACCTGCACTCACCAACACTGTCTACCCTACCTGCACTCACCAACACTGTCCACCCTACCTGCACTCACCAACACTGTCTACCCTACCTGCACTCACCAACGCTGTTCACCCTACCTGCACTCACCAGCACTGTCTAGGTCTACCTGCACTCACCAACACTGTCTAGGTCTACCTGCACTCACCAACGCTGTCAACCCTACCTGCACTCACCAGCACTTTCTAGGTCTACCTGCACTCACCAACACTGTCTAGGTCTACCTGTACTCACCAACACAGTCCACCCTACCTGCACTCACCAGCACTGTCTAGGTCTACCTGCACTCACCAACACTGTCTAGGTCTACCTGTACTCACCAACACTGTCTACCCTACCTGCACTCAAAACTCTGTTTACCCTACCTGCACTCACCAACGCTGTCTAGGTCTACCTGCACTCCCCAACACTGTCTAGGTCTACCTGCACTCACCGACACTGTCTAGGTCTACCTGCACTCACCGACACTGTCTAGGTCTACCTGCACTCACCAACGCTGTCTACCCTACCTGAACTAACCAACGCTGTCAACCCTACCTGCACTCACCAACGCTGTCCACCCTACCTGCACTCACCAACACCGTCTAGGTCTACCTGCACTCCCCAACACTGTCTATGTCTACCTGCACTCACCAACACTGTCTACCATACCTGCACTCACCAACACTGTTGACCCTACCTGCAATCACCAACACTGTCTAGGGTCTACCTGCACTCATCAACGCTGTCTAGGTCTACCTGCACTCACCAACACTGTCTAGGTCTACCTGCACTCACCGACACTGTCTAGGGCTACCTGCACTCACCGACAATGTCTAGGTCTACCTGCACTCACCAACGCTGTCTACCCTACCTGAACAAACCAAAACTGTCTACCCTACCTGCACTCACCAATGCTGTCAACCCTACCTGCACTCACCAACGCTGTCAAGGCCTACCTGCACTCACCAACACTGTCTACCCTACCTGCACTCACCAACACTGTCTAGGTCTACCTGCACTCACCAACACTGTCAAGGTCTACCTGCACTCACCAACGCTGTCTACCCTACCTACAATCACCAACACTGTCTATGTCTACCTGCACTCACCAACACTGTCTAGGTCTACCTGCACTCACCAACACTGTCTAGGTCTACCTGCACTCACCAACACTGTCTACTCTACCTGCAATCACCAACACTGTCTAGGTTTACCTGTACTCACCAACACCGTCTAGGTCTACCTGCACTCACCAACACTGTCTAGGCCTACCTGCACTCACCAACACTGTCTACCCTACCTGCACTCACCAACACTGTCTAGGTCTACCTGCACTCACCAACACTGTCTAGGTCTACCTGCACTCACCAACGCTGTCTACCCTACCTGCACTCACCAACAGTGTCAAGGTCTACCTGCACTCACCAACACTGTCTACCCTACCTGCACTCACCAACACTGTCTAGGTCTACCTGCACTCACCAACACTGTCTAGGTCTACCTGCACTCACCAACACTGTCTACCCTACCTGCACTCACTAACACTGTCTAGGTCTACCTGCACTCACCAACACTGTCCAGGTCTACCTGCACTCACCAACACCGTCTAGGTCTACCTGCACTCCCCAACACTGTCTAGGTCTACCTGCACTCACCGACACTGTCTACCCTACCTGCACTCACCAACACTGTTGACCCTACCTGCAATCACCAACACTGTCTAGGTCTACCTGCACTCACCAACGCTGTCTAGGTCTACCTGCACTCACCAACACTGTCTAGGTCTACCTGCACTCACCAACGCTGTCTACCCTACCTGAACAAACCAAAACGGTCTATCCTACCTGCACTCACAAATGCTGTCAACCCTACCTGCACTCACCAACGCTGTCTACCCTACCTGCACTCACCAACACTGTCTAGGTCTACCTGCACTCACCAACACTGTCAAGGTCTACCTGCACTCACCAACGCTGCCTACCCTACCTGCAATCACCAACACTGTCTAGGTCTACCTGTACTCACCAACACTGTCTGGGTCTACCTGCACTCACCAACACTGTCTAGGTCTACCTGCACTCACCAATGCTGTCAACCCTACCTGCACTCACCAACACTGTCTAGGTCTACCTGCACTCACCAACACTGTCTAGGTCTACCTGCACTCACCAACACTGTCGACCCTACCTGCACTCACCAACGCTGTCCAGGCCTACCTGCACTCACCAACACTGTCTACCCTACCTGCACTCACCAACACTGTCTAGGTCTACCTGCACTCACCAACACTGTCTAGGTCTACCTGCACTCACCAACACTGTCTACCCTACCTGCACTCACCAACACTGTCTAGGTCTACCTGCACTCACCAACACTGTCCAGGTCTACCTGCACTCACCAACACTGTCCAGGTCTACCTGCACTCACCAACACCGTCTAGGTCTACCTGCACTCCCCAACACTGTCTAGGTCTACCTGCACTCACCGACACTGTCTAGGTCTACCTGAACTCACCAACACTGTCTACCCTACCTGCACTCACCAACACTGTCCACATTACCTGCACTCACCAACACTGTCTACCCTACCTGCACTCACCAACACTGTTTACCCTACCTGCACTCACCTACACTGTCTACCCTACCTGCACTCACCAACACTGTCCACCCTACCTGCACTCACCAACACTGTTCACCCTACCTGCACTCACCAACGCTGTCAACCGTGCCTGCACTCACCAACGCTGTTCACCCTACCTGCACTCACCAGCACTGTCTAGGTCTACCTGCACTCACCAACACTGTCTAGGTCTACCTGCACTCACCAACGCTGTCTACCCTACCTGCACTCACCAACACTGTCTAGGTCTACCTGTACTCACCAACACTGTCTAGGTCTACCTGCACTCACCAACACTGTCCACCCTACCTGCACTCACCAGCACTGTCTAGGTCTACCTGCACTCACCAACGCTGTCTACCCTACCTGCACTCACCAGCACTGTCTAGGTCTACCTGCACTCACCAACACTGTCTAGGTCTAGCTGTACTCACCAACACTGTCCACCCTACCTGCACTCACCAGCACTGTCTAGGTCTACCTGCACTCACCAACACTGTCTAGGTCTACCTGTACTCACCAACACTGTCTACCCTACCTGCACTCAAAACTCTGTTCACCCTACCTGCACTCACCAACACTGTCTAGGTCTACCTGCACTCACCAACACTGTCTAGGTCTACCTGTACTCACCAACACTGTCTACCCTACCTGCACTCAAAACTCTGTTCACCCTACCTGCACTCACCAACGCTGTCTAGGTCTACCTGCACTCACCAACACTGTCTAGGTCTACCTGCACTCACCAATGCTGTCTAGGTCTACCTGCACTCACCAACACTGTCTAGGACTACCTTCACTCACCGACACTGTCTAGGTCTACCTGCACTCACCGACACTGTCTAGGTCTACCTGCACTCACCAACGCTGTCTACCCTACCTGAACTAACCAACACTGTCTACCCTATCTGCACTCACAAACACTGTCCACCCTACCTGCACTCACCAACGCTGTCTAGGTCTACCTGCACTCACCAACACTGTCAAGGTCTACCTGCACTCACCAACAGTGTCAAGGTCTACCTGCACTCACCAACGCTGTCCACCCTACCTGCAATCACTAACACTGTCTAGGTCTACCTGCACTCAGCAACACTGTCGACCCTACCTGCACTCACCAACACTGTCTACCCTACCTGCACTCAAAACTCTGTTCACCCTACCTGCACTCACCAACGCTGTCTAGGTCTACCTGCATTCACCAACACTGTCTAGGTCTACCTGCACTCACCAATGCTGTCTAGGTCTACCTGCACTCACCAACACTGTCTAGGACTACCTTCACTCACCGACACTGTCTAGGTCTACCTGCACTCACCGACACTGTCTAGGTCTACCTGCACTCACCAACGCTGTCTACCCTACCTGAACTAACCAACACTGTCTACCCTATCTGCACTCACAAACACTGTCCACCCTACCTGCACTCACCAACGCTGTCTAGGTCTACCTGCACTCAGCAACACTGTCGACCCTACCTGCACTCACCAACACTGTCTACCCTATCTGCACTCACAAACACTGTCCACCCTACCTGCACTCACCAACGCTGTCTAGGTCTACCTGCACTCACCAACAGTGTCAAGGTCTACCTGCACTCACCAACGCTGTCTACCCTACCTGCAATCACCAACACTGTCTAGGTCTACCTCCTCTCACCAACACTGTCTAGGTCTACCTGCACTCACCAACACTGTCTACCCTACCTGCACTCACCAACACTGTCTAGGTCTACCTGTACTCACCAACACTGTCTAGGTCTACCTGCACCCACCAACACTGTCTAGGTCTACCTGCACTCACCAATGCTGTCAACCCTACCTGCACTCACCAACACTGTCCACATTACCTGCACTCACCAACGCTGTCCACCCTACCTGCACTCACAAACGCTGTTAACCCTACCTGCACTCACCAACACTGTCACCCTACCTGCACTCACCAACGCTGTCTACCCTACCTGCACTCACCAACACTGTCACCCTACCTGCACTCACCAACGCTGTCTACCCTACCTGCATTCTCTAACACTGTTCGCCCTACCTGCACTCACCAAAGCTGTCTACCCTACCTGCACTCACCAACACTGTCTAGGTCTACCTGCACTCACCAACACTGTCTACCCTACCTGCACTCACCAACGCTGTCTACCCTACTTGTACTGACCAACACTGTCTAGGTCTACCTGCACTCACCAACACTGTCAAGGTCTACCTGCACTCACCAACACTGTCCACCCTACCTGCACTCACCAACGCTGTCTAGGTCTACCTGCACTCACCAACACTGTCAAGGTCTACCTGCACTCACCAACAGTGTCAAGGTCTACCTGCACTCACCAACGCTGTCTACCCTACCTGCAATCACCAACACTGTCTAGGTCTACCTCCTCTCACCAACACTGTCTAGGTCTACCTGCACTCACCAACACTGTCTACCCTACCTGCACTCACCAACACTGTCTAGGTCTACCTCCTCTCACCAACACTGTCTAGGTCTACCTGCACTCACCAACACTGTCTACCCTACCTGCACTCACCAACACTGTCTAGGTCTACCTGTACTCACCAACACTGTCTAGGTCTACCTGCACCCACCAACACTGTCTAGGTCTACCTGCACTCACCAATGCTGTCAACCCTACCTGCACTCACCAACACTGTCCACATTACCTGCACTCACCAACGCTGTCCACCCTACCTGCACTCACAAACGCTGTTAACCCTACCTGCACTCACCAACACTGTCACCCTACCTGCACTCACCAACGCTGTCTACCCTACCTGCACTCACCAACACTGTCACCCTACCTGCACTCACCAACGCTGTCTACCCTACCTGCATTCACTAACACTGTTCGCCCTACCTGCACTCACCAAAGCTGTCTACCCTACCTGCACTCACCAACACTGTCTAGGTCTACCTGCACTCACCAACACTGTCTACCCTACCTGCACTCTCCAACACTGTCTACCCTACCTGCACTCACCAACGCTGTCTACCCTACTTGTACTGACCAACACTGTTTAGGTCTACCTGCACTCACCAACACTGTCAAGGTCTACCTGCACTCACCAACACTGTCAAGGTCTACCTGCACTCACCAACGCTGTCTACCCTACCTGCAATCACTAACACTGTCTAGGTCTACCTGCACTCAGCAACACTGTCGACCCTACCTGCACTCACCAACGGTGTCTAGGTCTACCTGCACTCACCAACACTGTCAAGGTCTACCTGCACTCACCAACAGTGTCAAGGTCTACCTGCACTCACCAACGCTGTCTACCCTACCTGCAATCACCAACACTGTCTAGGTCTACCTCCTCTCACCAACACTGTCTAGGTCTACCTGCACTCACCAACACTGTCTACCCTACCTGCACTCACCAACACTGTCTAGGTCTACCTGTACTCACCAACACTGTCTAGGTCTACCTGCACCCACCAACACTGTCTAGGTCTACCTGCACTCACCAATGCTGTCTACTCTACCTGCACTCACCAACACTGTCTAGGTCTACCTGCACTCACCAATGCTGGTACCCTACCTGCACTCACCAACACTGTCACCCTACCTGCACTCACCAACACTGTCTAGGTCTACCTGCACTCACCAACACTGTCACCCTACCTGCACTCACCAACACTGTCTAGGTCTACCTGCACTCACCAACACTGTCAAGGTCTACCTGCACTCACCAACAGTGTCAAGGTCTACCTGCACTCACCAACGCTGTCTACCCTACCTGCAATCACCAACACTGTCTAGGTCTACCTCCTCTCACCAACACTGTCTAGGTCTACCTGCACTCACCAACACTGTCTACCCTACCTGCACTCACCAACACTGTCTAGGTCTACCTCCTCTCACCAACACTGTCTAGGTCTACCTGCACTCACCAACACTGTCTACCCTACCTGCACTCACCAACACTGTCTAGGTCTACCTGTACTCACCAACACTGTCTAGGTCTACCTGCACCCACCAACACTGTCTAGGTCTACCTGCACTCACCAATGCTGTCAACCCTACCTGCACTCACCAACACTGTCCACATTACCTGCACTCACCAACGCTGTCCACCCTACCTGCACTCACAAACGCTGTTAACCCTACCTGCACTCACCAACACTGTCACCCTACCTGCACTCACCAACGCTGTCTACCCTACCTGCACTCACCAACACTGTCACCCTACCTGCACTCACCAACGCTGTCTACCCTACCTGCATTCACTAACACTGTTCGCCCTACCTGCACTCACCAAAGCTGTCTACCCTACCTGCACTCACCAACACTGTCTAGGTCTACCTGCACTCACCAACACTGTCTACCCTACCTGCACTCTCCAACACTGTCTACCCTACCTGCACTCACCAACGCTGTCTACCCTACTTGTACTGACCAACACTGTCTAGGTCTACCTGCACTCACCAACACTGTCAAGGTCTACCTGCACTCACCAACGCTGTCTACCCTACCTGCAATCACTAACACTGTCTAGGTCTACCTGCACTCAGCAACACTGTCGACCCTACCTGCACTCACCAACGGTGTCTAGGTCTACCTGCACTCACCAACACTGTCAAGGTCTACCTGCACTCACCAACAGTGTCAAGGTCTACCTGCACTCACCAACGCTGTCTACCCTACCTGCAATCACCAACACTGTCTAGGTCTACCTCCTCTCACCAACACTGTCTAGGTCTACCTGCACTCACCAACACTGTCTACCCTACCTGCACTCACCAACACTGTCTAGGTCTACCTGTACTCACCAACACTGTCTAGGTCTACCTGCACCCACCAACACTGTCTAGGTCTACCTGCACTCACCAATGCTGTCTACTCTACCTGCACTCACCAACACTGTCTAGGTCTACCTGCACTCACCAATGCTGGTACCCTACCTGCACTCACCAACACTGTCACCCTACCTGCACTCACCAACACTGTCTAGGTCTACCTGCACTCACCAACACTGTCACCCTACCTGCACTCACCAACACTGTCTAGGTCTACCTGCACTCACCAACACTGTCCACCCTACCTGCACTCACCAACACTGTCACCCTACCTGCAATCACCAACACTGTCTAGGTCTACCTGCACTCACCAACACTGTCTACCCTACCTACACTCACCAACGCTGTTCACCCTACCTGCACTCACCAACACTGTCTAGGTCTACCTGCACTCACCAACACTGTCTACCCTACCTGCACGCTCCAACACTGTCTACCCTACCTGCACTCACCAACACAGTCCACATTACCTGCACTCACCAACGCTGTTTACCCTACCTGCACTCACCAACACTGTCTAGGTCTACCTGCACTCACCAACACTGTCTACTCTACCTGTACTCTCCAACACTGTCTACCCTACCTACACTCACCAACACTGTCTACTCTACCTGCACTCACCAACACTGTCTAGGTCTACCTGCACTCACCAACACTGTCTACCTTACCTGCACTCTCCAACACTGTCTACCCTACCTGCACTCACCAACGCTGTCCACATTACCTGCACTCACCAACGCTGCGACCCTACCTGCACTCACCAACACTGTCCACATTACCTGCACTCACCAACGTTGTCTACCCTACCTGCACTCACCAACACTGTCTAGGTCTACCTGCACTCTCCAACACTGTCTACCCTACCTGCACTCACCAACACTGTCCACATTACCTGCACTCACCAACGCAGTCTACCCTACCTGCACTCACAAACGCTGTTTACCCTACCTGCACTCACCAACACTGTCTAGGTCTACCTGCACTCACCAACACTGTCTACTCTACCTGTACTCTCCAACACTGTCTACCCTACCTACACTCACCAACACTGTCTACTCTACCTGCACTCACCAACACTGTCTAGGTCTACCTGCACTCACCAACACTGTCTACCTTACCTGCACTCTCCAACACTGTTTACCCTACCTGCACTCACCAACGCTGTCCACATTACCTGCACTCACCAACGCTGTTACCCTACCTGCACTCACCAACACTGTCCACATTACCTGCACTCACCAACGTTGTCTACCCTACCTGCACTCACCAACACTGTCTAGGTCTACCTGCACTCACCAACACTGTCTACCCTACCTGCACTCTCCAACGCTATCTACCCTACCTGCACTCACCAACACTGTCCACATTACCTGCACTCACCAACGCTGTCTACCCTACCTGCACTCACAAACGCTGTTTACCCTACCTGCACTCACCAACACTGTTACCCTACCTGCACTCACCAACGCTGTCTACCCTACCTGCATTCACTAACACTGTTCACCCTACCTGCACTCACCAAAGCTGTCTACCCTACCTGCACTCACCAACAGTGTCAAGGTCTACCTGCACTCACCAACGCTGTCTACCCTACCTGCAATCACCAACACTGTCTAGGTCTACCTCCTCTCACCAACACTGTCTAGGTCTACCTGCACTCACCAACACTGTCTACCCTACCTGCACTCACCAACACTGTCTAGGTCTACCTCCTCTCACCAACACTGTCTAGGTCTACCTGCACTCACCAACACTGTCTACCCTACCTGCACTCACCAACACTGTCTAGGTCTACCTGTACTCACCAACACTGTCTAGGTCTACCTGCACCCACCAACACTGTCTAGGTCTACCTGCACTCACCAATGCTGTCAACCCTACCTGCACTCACCAACACTGTCCACATTACCTGCACTCACCAACGCTGTCCACCCTACCTGCACTCACAAACGCTGTTAACCCTACCTGCACTCACCAACACTGTCACCCTACCTGCACTCACCAACGCTGTCTACCCTACCTGCACTCACCAACACTGTCACCCTACCTGCACTCACCAACGCTGTCTACCCTACCTGCATTCACTAACACTGTTCGCCCTACCTGCACTCACCAAAGCTGTCTACCCTACCTGCACTCACCAACACTGTCTAGGTCTACCTGCACTCACCAACACTGTCGACCCTACCTGCACTCTCCAACACTGTCTACCCTACCTGCACTCACCAACGCTGTCTACCCTACTTGTACTGACCAACACTGTCTAGGTCTACCTGCACTCACCAACACTGTCAAGGTCTACCTGCACTCACCAACGCTGTCTACCCTACCTGCAATCACTAACACTGTCTAGGTCTACCTGCACTCAGCAACACTGTCGACCCTACCTGCACTCACCAACGGTGTCTAGGTCTACCTGCACTCACCAACACTGTCAAGGTCTACCTGCACTCACCAACAGTGTCAAGGTCTACCTGCACTCACCAACGCTGTCTACCCTACCTGCAATCACCAACACTGTCTAGGTCTACCTCCTCTCACCAACACTGTCTAGGTCTACCTGCACTCACCAACACTGTCTACCCTACCTGCACTCACCAACACTATCTAGGTCTACCTGTACTCACCAACACTGTCTAGGTCTACCTGCACCCACCAACACTGTCTAGGTCTACCTGCACTCACCAATGCTGTCTACTCTACCTGCACTCACCAACACTGTCTAGGTCTACCTGCACTCACCAATGCTGGTACCCTACCTGCACTCACCAACACTGTCACCCTACCTGCACTCACCAACACTGTCTAGGTCTACCTGCACTCACCAACACTGTCACCCTACCTGCACTCACCAACACTGTCTAGGTCTACCTGCACTCACCAACACTGTCCACCCTACCTGCACTCACCAACACTGTCACCCTACCTGCAATCACCAACACTGTCTAGGTCTACCTGCACTCACCAACACTGTCTACCCTACCTACACTCACCAACGCTGTTCACCCTACCTGCACTCACCAACACTGTCTAGGTCTACCTGCACTCACCAACACTGTCTACCCTACCTGCACGCTCCAACACTGTCTACCCTACCTGCACTCACCAACACAGTCCACATTACCTGCACTCACCAACGCTGTTTACCCTACCTGCACTCACCAACACTGTCTAGGTCTACCTGCACTCACCAACACTGTCTACTCTACCTGTACTCTCCAACACTGTCTACCCTACCTACACTCACCAACACTGTCTACTCTACCTGCACTCACCAACACTGTCTAGGTCTACCTGCACTCACCAACACTGTCTACCTTACCTGCACTCTCCAACACTGTCTACCCTACCTGCACTCACCAACGCTGTCCACATTACCTGCACTCACCAACGCTGCGACCCTACCTGCACTCACCAACACTGTCCACATTACCTGCACTCACCAACGTTGTCTACCCTACCTGCACTCACCAACACTGTCTAGGTCTACCTGCACTCTCCAACACTGTCTACCCTACCTGCACTCACCAACACTGTCCACATTACCTGCACTCACCAACGCAGTCTACCCTACCTGCACTCACAAACGCTGTTTACCCTACCTGCACTCACCAACACTGTCTAGGTCTACCTGCACTCACCAACACTGTCTACTCTACCTGTACTCTCCAACACTGTCTACCCTACCTACACTCACCAACACTGTCTACTCTACCTGCACTCACCAACACTGTCTAGGTCTACCTGCACTCACCAACACTGTCTACCTTACCTGCACTCTCCAACACTGTTTACCCTACCTGCACTCACCAACGCTGTCCACATTACCTGCACTCACCAACGCTGTTACCCTACCTGCACTCACCAACACTGTCCACATTACCTGCACTCACCAACGTTGTCTACCCTACCTGCACTCACCAACACTGTCTAGGTCTACCTGCACTCACCAACACTGTCTACCCTACCTGCACTCTCCAACGCTATCTACCCTACCTGCACTCACCAACACTGTCCACATTACCTGCACTCACCAACGCTGTCTACCCTACCTGCACTCACAAACGCTGTTTACCCTACCTGCACTCACCAACACTGTTACCCTACCTGCACTCACCAACGCTGTCTACCCTACCTGCATTCACTAACACTGTTCACCCTACCTGCACTCACCAAAGCTGTCTACCCTACCTGCACTCACCAACACTGTCTAGGTCTACCTGCGCTCACCAACACTGTTCACCCTACCTGCACTCTCCAACACTGTCTACCCTACCTGCACTCACCAACACTGTCTACCCTACCTGTACTCACCAACACTGTCTAGGTCTACCTGCACTCACCAACACTGTCCACCCTACCTGCACTCACCAACGCTGTACTCTACCTGCACGCACCAACACTGTCTAGGTCTACCTGCACTCACCAACACTGTTTACCCTACCTGTACTCTCCAACGCTGTCTACCCTACCTGTACTCACCAACACTTTCACCCTACCTGCACTCACCAACACTGTCTAGGTCTACCTGCACTCACCAACACTGTTTACCCTACCTGCACTCACCAACACTGTGTACCCTACCTGCACTCACCAACGCTGTTTACCCTACCTGCACTCACCAACACTGTTTACCCTACCTGCACTCACCAACGCTGTTTACCCTACCTGCACTCACCAACACTGTTTACCCTACCTGCACTCACCAACACTGTCTACCCTACCTGCACTCACCAACGCTGCTACCCCACCTGCACTCACCAAAACTGTCTACCCTACCTGCACTCACCAACACTGCTCACCCTACCTGCACTCACCAACGCTGCTTCCCTACCTGCACTCACCAACGCTATCTACCCTACCTGCACTCACCAACGCTGTCTATCCTACCTGCACTCACCAACACTGTCTAGGTCTACCTGCACTCACCAACACTGTCAACCCTACCTGCACTCACCAACACTGTCCACCCTACCTGCACTCACCGACACTGCCTACCCTACCTGCACTCACCAACGCTGCTACCCTACCTGCACTCACCAACACTGTCTACCCTACCTGCACTCACCAACACTGCCTACCCTACCTGCACTCACCAACGCTGCTACCCTACCTGCACTCACCAACACTGTCTACCCTACCTGCACTCACCAACACTGTCTACCCTACCTGCACTCACCAACACTGTCTACCCTACCTGCACTTAACTGTTCGGTGTAGGTCTACCTGCACTTAACTGCTCGGTCTAGGTCTACCTGTACTCACCAACACTGTCACCCTACCTGCACTCACCAACACTGTCTACCCTACCTGCACTTAACTGCTCGGTCTAGGTCTACCTGTACTCACCTGCTCGGTCTAGGTCTACCTGTACTCACCTGCCCTGTCTAGACTGACTCATTAATTACTGTTGTTGTCACGTTCCCTTGCATAATTCAACAAGTGTGGCAATAGCAGGATACCCTCAGATTAAAAATCAACACGCTTGGCTCCAGATTACATCTATAGATACTTTACATTGTTTGAGAGATCAGACATAATATCACTATGATCTGAGTGTTCATTTTTGGAAGTTGCTTTAATTCCAGCGCATCTAATTTGTAAACATTTAAACTGTAATCAATCATTTTTTTTTATTCCACAAAAAGTGAACCCCCATCAGAAGTAAGTTCTCTTTCTACTCTTGCCACTTAGATCAGTATCTAACGGGCAACTTCACCCTTTCCCTCCAAAACCAGATGGCCATTTTGGATCAAACAGAGGCCCTACTATAGAAGGTCCACTACACAGAAAACATAAACAGCACAGGAGGCATAATTATGAGAACGGCTCATAATAATGGCCGGAACGGCGCAAATGGAATGGCATCAAACACCTGGAAAGCATGTGTTTTATGTATTTTATACCAACCCACTTATTCCGCTCCAGCCATCCCTACGAGCCTGTTCTCCCCAATTAAGGTGCAACCAACCTCCAGTGAAAATCCGCTCCCTATTGAACCAGCCACCTTGAAACCAGGAGGCCATTTTGGATCAAACAGAGGCCCTACTGTAGGAGGTCCACTACACAGCAAACATAAACAGCTTCCCATTGAACCAGCCACCATGAAATCCTAAGGGGGGTATTCATCTGTCTTTCATTTACACTAACTGAAAAAGAGAGAGAGGGGGAGAGAGGAAAGAGGGATAAAGGTGGGAGGAGGGGGGAGAAATCAACACAGGGGCTCACGGTGATGGTTTGTTTGTGTTACGTTCTCCATTATGTTGATTACAGAGGGTATGTATGGATTGATTACATCTGAGTGATGTATCAGATTGCAGTCAGCCCTGCACACACACACACACACACTTCCTCCCTCCTGTGCAAATCCTGTGGGGGTCTTTATAGAGTGGGTGGGCTGCGTCGTGGGGTCCTGACTGGACAAGAGGTGGCCCCTCATCGTGCCTGTCTGTCTGATTCACAGCATCAAGGTCATCTCTGGTCTGACCCTGACTGTGTGTGTTTGTGTGTGTGTGTGTGTGCATGCGTGCATGTGTGTTTGTGTTGTTTATGGTGTGTATGAATGTGTGAGTGGACATGAGAACGCGTGAAAGTGTGGGCCTCATGTGGCAACGTGTGAGAGACAAAGAGGGGTTGAAGAAAATAATATTTTCAGTCACTGCAAATAACTAAGTTGGTTTAACTCACTTTGTGTAAATTGGGATAACTCACTCTGCTGCTGGCATTAGAGGGAATTCATGCTCCATCTGCACCACAGAATATAACTATACTCAAGGGTGCCTGCGAGGCTCCAGTCCTCCCACACATAACTCACACACACGTATGCATGCACACACACTCACGGAGTCACGGACACACAACACAAATACACACACATTGAGAACACACTACCAACTTTTAAATAACCACACACCGATACACACACATCACTTTAACACCTCCACACACACTCCCTCCATCACATAAACACCATGGCTCATCCCCCACTCCTCTGCCAGATGATCTGCTTTCATTCTAACAGAAAGAGCTGTAGCTCAAAACCACACCTTATACCTCGGACTCCATCTCCCAACAGAGCCAGAAACACATCCAAAATGATCCTCTACACCAGATGTGCAAAACGGCAACCCCAAAAGAGGAAGCTTTGATACAGATCAGACATTAGCAGCTACCCTACCTCTGACTCCAGAATATTGAATACTGAATAGAGGCAGACCGCTGACTGAGCTCAGGTTTTTGGAATGTAACCAAGTGAGAAAAGTATTCCAACATTGCCAACTGCCACCATTGACTTTGCCAACTTGTTTCACATTGGTCCTCTCAGAAACCACACCCTTTGACTAAATAACATGCTCAATCTGTAGGGGAGAGTGGGGTAAGTTGAACCCAATGGGTAAGTTGAGCCACCTAAACAAAATTAATCATTTGACCAAATATTTAGGAAGAGGTCATCTCATGGAGTCTGTGAAGGAAGAAAAAGTGGTAAGCAAGTTAGGTCCAAAAAACTGATTTTCCAAGTGAAATGAATTTATTGTGTTAGAGGTTTTGTGATGCTTGTATCTAAACCAAAGTAGATCATTAGGCTGTTCTATACATCAGTTGGGCTCTCTATAAGCTTTAATTTGACGTCCTAAACCTACAGTAGCATGAAAGCACATCCGTGTAGCTGTGTGGGCTAATATATTCAAAATGTTTGTCTTGGGGTATGTTGAGACAAAGGCTGAGCCAATGGCAAATTGAGTAAATTGAAATGTTTTCTTCCATGGCGTAATGCAAGGTATTATTGCTGGGATATTAGGTACCACCAGGGCTGTGTTAAAAGTGTTTATTTGGTGTTAGGCCTGTGTTAAAAGTGTTTGTTTGGTGTTAGGCCTGTGTTAAAAGTGTTTGTATGGTGTTAGGCCTGTGTTAAAAGTGTTTGTTTGGTGTTAGGCCTATGTTAAAAGTGTTTGTTTGGCGTTAGGCCTATGTTAAAAGTGTTTGTTTGGTGTTAGGCCTATGTTAAAAGTGTTTGTTTGGTGTTAGGCCTGTGTTAAAAGTGTTTGTTTGGTGTTAGGCCTATGTTAAAAGTGTTTGGTGTTAGGCCTGTGTTAAAAGTGTTTGTTTGGTGTTAGGCCTATGTTAAAAGATGCTTAACATGATTAAAAGACAAAAAATCGATTGTGATTGTGTGGAATTGTGTTTGGGAAATAAAGATAGACATGGTTTTAAAAAGGTAGTGGTAATATATTTAATTCAGTACAGAAAATTGTAGGCAGCTTAACGTACCCTGTCCCGCGGCGCAATTAACCCATACCCCGTCCCACGGCTCAACTTACCCCATACCCTGTCCCGCGGCTCAACTTACCCCATACCCTGTCCCGCGGCTCAACTTACCCAATACCCTGTCCCACGGCTCAACTTACCCCATACCCCGTCCCGCGGCTCAACTTACCCCATACCCTGTCCCACGGCTCAACTTACCCCATACCCTGTCCCACGGCTCAACTTACCTCATACCCTGTCCCACGGCTCAACTTATCCCATACCCTGTCCCGCGGCTCAACTTACCCAATAGCCTGTCCCACGGCTCAACTTACCCCATACCCTGTCCCACGGCTCAACTTACCCCATACCCTGTCCCACAGCTCAACTTACCCCATACCCTGTCCCACGGCTCAACTTACCACCATACCCTGTCCCACGGCTCAACTTACCCCATACCCTGTCCCACGGCTCAACTTACCCCATACCCTGTCCCACGGCTCAACTTACCCCATACCCATTAGTGAGGTCAGGCACTGATGTTGGGCGGTTAGGCCTGGCTTGCAGTCGGCATTCCAATTCATCCCAAAGGTGTTCGATGGGGTTGAGGTCAGGGCTCTGTGCAGGCCAGTCAAGTTCTTCCACACCGATCTCGATCAATCATTTTTGTATGGACTTTGCTTTGTGGAAAGGGCCTTCCTCAAACTGTTGCCACAATGGTGGAAGCACAGAATCATCTAGAATGTCATTGTATGCTGTAGCGTTAAGATTTCCCTTCACTGGAACTAAGGGGCCTAGCCAGAACCATGAAAAACAGCCCCAGACCAAACTTTACAGTTGGAACTATGCATTTGGGCAGGTAGCGTTCTCCTGGCATCAGCCAAACCCAGATGTGTCTGTCGGACTGCCAGATGGTGGAGTGTGATTCATCACTCCAGAGAACGCTTTTCCACTGCTCCATAGTCCAAAGGCCGGTGAAAATTACACCACTACAGTTGACTCTTGGTATTGTGCATGGTGATCTTAGTCTTGTGTTCGGCTGCTCCGCCATGGAAACTCATTTCATGAAGCTCCTAACAAACAGTTATTGTGCTGACGTTGCTTCCAGATGCAGTTTGGAACTTAGTAGTGAGTGCTGCCACCGAGGAAAGAGGATTTTTACACGCTACGCGCTTCAGCACTCGGCGGTCGCATTCTGTGAGCTTGTGTGGCCTCCCACTTTGCGGCTGAGCCGTTGTTGCTCCTAGATGTTAGACCAGGGCAGCTCTAGCAGGGCAGAAATTTGACAAACTGACTTGTTGGAAAGGTGGCATCCTATGACGGTGCCACGTTGAAAGTCACTGTGCTCTTCAGTAAGGCAGTTCTACTGCCAGTGTTTGTTTTTGATTGCATGATTGCATGACTGTGTTGTCGATTTTATTCACCTGTCAGCAACGGATGTGGCTGAAATAGCCGAATCCACTCATTTGAAGGGGTGCCCACATACTTTTGTATATATAGTGTGTATGTAGATATCTTTGTTAAAAAGAATACTATATTGTTATTATTTACATTGCAAAATATACACATACAAACAACAGCATATAGACACACGCACAAACATCAACTACATCACACCTACCCAGACCCACATGCTCACACCTCCATCTCCAGCGCCCGCATCACTGTCCGCCACATGGCTTCAAACTGCACCATTTTTTTTTTAAATTTTTTTTTAATTTTTTTAAATTTATTTCACCTTTATTTAACCAGGTAGGCAAGTTGAGAACAAGTTCTCATTTACAATTGCGACCTGGCCAAGATAAAGCAAAGCAGTTCGACAACATACAAAAACACAGAGTTACACATGGAGTAAAACAACATACAATCAATGATGCAGTAGAAAAAAAATAAGACTATATACAATGTGAGCAAATGATGTGAGATAAGGGAGGTAAAGGCAAAAAAATGCCATGGTGGCAAAGTAAATAAAGTATGGCAAGAAAAACACTGGAATGGTAGATTTGTAGTTTGAAGAAAGTTAAAAGTTAAAATATAAATAATATGATGCAAAGGAGCAAAATAAATAAAATAAATAAATACAGTAGGGGAAGAGGTAGTTGTTTGGGTTAAATTATAGATGGGCTATGTACAGGTGCAGTGATCTGTGAGCTGCTCTGACAGCTGGTGCTTAAAGCTAGTGAGGGAGATAAGTGTTTCCAGTTTCAGAGATTTTTGTAATTCGTTCCAGTCATTGGCAGCAGAGAACTGGAAGGAGAGGCGGCCAAAGGAGGAATTGGCTTTGGGGGTGACCAGAGAGATATACCTGCTGGAGCGCGTGCTACAGGTGGGTGCTGCTATGGTGACCAGTGAGCGGAGATAAGGGGAGACTTTACCTAGCAGGGTCTTGTAGATGACCTGGAGCCAATGTGTTTGGCGACGATTATGAAGTGAAGGCCAGCCAACGAGAGCATACAGGTCGCAGTGGTGGGTTGTATATGGGGCTTTGGTGACAAAACGGATGGCACTGTGATAGACTGCATCCAGCTTGTTGAGTAGGGTATTGGAGGCTATTTTGTAAATGACATCGCCGAAGTCGAGGATTGGTAGGATGGTCAGTTTTACGAGGGTATGTTTGGCAGCATGAGTGAAGGATGCTTTGTTGCGAAATAGGAAGCCAATTCTAGATTTCACTTTGGATTGGAGATGATTGATGTGAGTCTGGAAGGAGAGTTTACAGTCTAACCAGACACCTAGGTATTTGTAGTTGTCCACAAATTCTAAGTTAGAACCGTCCAGAGAAGTTATGCTGGATGGGCGGGCAGGTGCAGGCAGCGATCGGTTGAAGAGCATGCATTTAGTTTTACTTGTGTTTAGGAGCAGTTGGAGACCACGGAAGGAGAGTTGAATGGCATTGAAGCTCGTCTGGAGGGTTGTTAACACAGTGTCCAAAGAAGGGCCAGAAGTATACAGAATGGTGTCGTCTGCGTAGAGGTGGATCAGAGATTCACCAGCAGCAAGAGCGACATCATTTATGTATACAGAGAAAAGAGTTGGCCCAAGAATTGAACCCTGTGGTACCCCCATAGAGACTGCCAGAGGTCCAGACAGTAGGCCCTCCGATTTGACACACTGAACTCTGTCAGAGAAGTAGTTGGTGAACCAGGCGACGCAATCGTTTGAGAAATCAAGGCTACTAAGTCTGCCGATGAGGATGTGGTGATTAACAGAGTCAAAAGCTTTGGCCAGGTCAATGAATACGGCAGCACAGTATTGTTTCTTATCGATGGCGGTTACGATGTCGTTTAGGACCTTGAGCGTGGCTGAGGTGCACCCATGACCAGCTCTGAAACCAGATTGCATAGCGGAGAGGGTGCGGTGGGATTCGAAATAGTCGGTAATCTGTTTGTTGACTTGGCTTTCGAAGACCTTAGAAAGGCAGGGTAGGATGGATATAGGTCTGTAGCAATTTGGGTCAAGAGTGTCACCTCCTTTGAAGAGGGGGATGACAGCAGCTGCTTTCCAATCTATGGGAATCTCAGACGACACGAAAGAGAGGTTGAACAGGCTAGTAATAGGGGTTGCAATAATTTCGGCAGATAATTTTAGAAAGAAAGGGTCCAGATTGTCAAGCCCAGCTGATTTGTAGGGGTCCAGATTTTGCAGCTCTTTCAGAACATCAGCTGAATGGATTTGGGAGAAGAAGAAATGGGGGAGGCTTGGGCGAGTAGCTGTGGGGGGTGCAGTGCTGTTGAATGCAGTAGGGGTAGTTAGGTGGAAAGCATGGCCAGCCGTAGAAAAATGCTTATTGAAATTCTCAATTATAGTGGGCTTATTGGTGGTGACAGAGTTTCCTATCCTCAGTGCAGTGGGCAGTTGGGAGGAGGTGTTCTTATTCTCCATGGACTTTACAATGTCCGAGAACTTTTTAGAGTTGGAGTTGCACGAAGCAAATTTCTGTTTGAAAAAGCTAGCCTTGGCGTTTCTAACTGCCTGTGTGTATTGGTTTCTAACTTCCCTAAAAAGTTGCATATCGCGGGGGCAGTTCGATGCTAATGCAGAACGCCACAGGATATTTTTGTGTTGGTTAAGGGCAGTCAGGTCTGGGGAGAACCAAGGGCTATATCTGTTCCTGGTTCTAAATTTCTTGAAAGGGGCATGCTTATTTAAGATGGAGAGGAAGGCATTTAAAAAAAATAACCAGGCATCCTCTACTGACGGGATGAGGTCAATATCCTTCCAGGATACCAGGGCCAGGTCGATTAGAAAGGCTTGCTCGTTGAAATGTTTCAGGGAGCGTTTGACAGTGATGAGTGGAGGTCGTTTGACCGCTGACCCATTACGGGTGCAGGCAATGAGGCAGTGATCGCTGAGATCTTGGTTGAAAACAGCAGAGGTGTAATTAGAGGGCACATTGGTTAGGATGATATCTATGAGGGTGCCAGTGTTTGCGGCTTTGGGGTTGTACCTGGTGGGTTCATTAATAATTTGTGTGAGATTGAGGGCATCAAGCTTGAATTGTAGAATGGCTGGGGTGTTAAGCATGTCCCAGTTTAGGTCGCCTAGTAGCACGAGCTCTGAAGATAGATGGGGGGCAATCAGTTCACATATGGTGTCCAGAGCACAGCTAGGGGCCGAGGGGGGTCTATAGCAGGCGGCAACGGTGAGAGACTTGTTTTTGGAGAGGTGGATTTTTAAAAGTAGAAGTTCAAATTGTTTGGGTACAGACCTGGATAGCAGGACAGAACTCTGCAAGCTATCTCTGCAGTAGATTGCAACACCGCCCCCTTTGGTCGTTCTATCTTGTCTGAAAACGTTGTAGTTAGGGATGAAGATTTCACAGTTTTTGGTGGACTTCCTAAGCCAAGATTCAGACACAGCTAGGACATCCGGGTTGGCAGAGTGTGCTAAAGCAGTGAATAAAAGGCTTCTAATGTTAACATGCATGAAACCAAGGCTATTACGGTTACAGAAGTCATCAAAAGAGAGCGCCTGGGGAGTAGGTGTGGAGCCAGGCACTGCAGGGCCTGGATACACCTCTACATCCCCAGCGGAGCAGAGAAGAATAAGTATGAGGGTACGGCTAAAAGCTATAAGAATTGGTCGTCTGTGACGTCCAGAATAGAGAGAAAAAGGAGCAGGTATCTGGGGGCGATAAAATAGCTTCAAGGTATAATGTACAGACAAAGGTATGGTGGGATGTGAGTACAGAGGAGGTAAACCTAGGCATTTAGTGATTATGAGAGAGATATTGTCTCTAGAAACATCATTGAAACCAGAAGATGTCATAGCATGTGTGGGTGGAGGAACTGAGAGGTTGGATAAGGTATAATGAGCAGGGCTAGAGGCTCTACAGTGAAATAAGCCAATAAACACTAACCAGAACAGCAATGGACAAGGCATATTGACATTAAGGAGAGGCATGCTTAGCCGAGTGATCAGAGGGTCCAGTGAGATTCAGACAGCTAGCCGGGCCGTAGGTAGCAAGCTGGTGGAAGATGGGAGGGAGGTCTGTTTTTAGCCGCCTCGTGCGTTTCTGTCTGTGGGTTAGTGGGGTTCCGTGTGGAAGGGGGGACCTGTCCAAGTTGGCAAAATAGTTAGTTATAGTGGCCCAAGAAAAGTGTCCGACAGACCTATTCAGATCGCAGCCGAAAAGACAGCTAACGATTAGCTGGCCGCAGATGGGCGATCAGGTTACGTCGCGACGGAGGGGCCCGTTGGACAACTCCCTCGGGCAGATAACGTCGGTGATCCAGTCGTGAAGACCCAATGGGGCTCCGCATCGGCAGTAAAACGGGTCAGGATAGGTGAGTTGTAGCCCAGGAGACACTTCAGCTGGCTAGCTCAGGAATAGCCCACGAGTGGCTGACGGAACTCTTCAGCTGGCTAGCTAGCTAGCTCCGTAATAGTGTGTGTTAATTCCGTGACCGACGTTGCCAATAGTCACTCAGGTAGCAGCTAGTTAGCTGCAAGATCCAGGTGTAAATGTCCAGAGCCCGCGGTAGAAATCGAGGAAAGGAGAGAGAATAGGTCCGATATGCTCTGGTCTGAGTCGCGCTGTACAAAAACTGGCGATAGCTTTTCGTGCTAATGGATAGCTGAGGACAGCTAACCGTAGCTAGCTGAACTTCAACGTTAGCCAGTGAAAATGGCTAACCTCTGGCTAGCTTCTGTCGTGGAATTCAGATGAGGTAAATAATACTTTCTTTTTTTAAATTGATGAGGCAGGTTGCAGAAGAGTGCTTTGAGGTTGAGTATTTAGAATAAAAAAAATGTAAAAAGATAAGTGAAGAAAAAAATATGTAAATATTTATATATATACACGGGACACGACAAGACGTCTGAACTGCTACGCCATCTTGGAATCTACATTTTCTCTCTGTCGCCCACGCACTTTCAACGTTTAGATAATAAAGCATTTGACCTTTCCATTGTGATAACGATCCGGGATTGTTTGAATTCCAATTTTTAAGTATACATTTTTTTAAAGATGATTGACGTGAAAAGTATCGCCCAACCCATCGGGTATCTCACTGCACCATCATATGCCATGTCTTGAAATATGCAGACAGACGGATTATAAGTCATTTTCATTGTAATACTTCTGACAGCCAACTTTCTAACTCCGCCCATAACTTTAGGATTTAATAGCCGTATCAGTAGGCATGGATTATTCTGTTCAAATATTTTTTATTGAACACAGTTCTTATCTAAACATAAGAGAGCAGACATTAACCAAAAGACCCAGAGTTCTGGGCACAAAACAAATATTACAAAACAAGACATACAAAACAAGGACAGGTAGAAAGAAAAAAGAAAAAAAAAGGGAGAGAAAAAAAAAAGAAAGAAAAAAAAAGGGTCGATGTAGCCCCCCCACTTATACCACACTTTATCCCCCCTTATTCCACCCTATTCCCCTCCCAACTGCTCGGGTGGCGGGGCCAGCACACGCTGCCCAAAGGTAGATTACCGCATGACAATTGAGAGTGCGTTAAGTGCAAATTCACAGCGCCGCCTGGTCCAAGTAAGAGAGGAAAGGCTGCCAGATTTGATCAAATGTTGATAATTTATTGTTCAAAATATATCTAATTCTTTCTAAGTGTACAGTGTTTGCCAATTCGCTGAGCCATAATTTGGTAGAGGGCGCTTCCCTCTTTTTCCAAAACAACAAGATTAATTTTTTTGCCGAAATGAGACTGTAAGAGATGAGTTGTTTTTGGGAGTTGGTTAATCCGTTTAGGGAATCGGACACTCCCAGGATTATCAGAAGCGGGTCTGGGTCTATTGAAGTCTCCAGAACTTCAGAGAGGACCCCAAAAATTCCACACCAATACCCATACAAGTTAGAGCATAGGGCAAAGCAGTGGAGAAGTGTACCCTGCTCAGCCTGACATTTATCACACATAGGGGATGTACCAGGAAATATCCTATGCAGTTTGGTTTTGGAGTAGTGTAATCTGTGTAATACCTTGAATTGTATGAGACGATGTCTGGAGTTAATGGAGCAGGTGTGGATATACACCAAGCTATCTTCCCAGTCTGCCACCGAAATGTCAGTCCCTAGTTCTTCCTCCCATTTTGCCTTAATGGCATCAGTAGAGGGTGCGCTAACAGATTGAAAAGCATCATATATACGAGATATCAGTTTGTCTGAGGTGGGGCATATTTTTATGCATCCGTCAAACATGGAAGGTTTAGCATTCCCAAATGTTGGGAGGTATTTTCTAACATAGTCTCTAATCTGTAGGTATCTGAAAAAGTTACTTCTGGGAAGATTATAAGTTTCCCTCAGCGATTCAAAGGAAGCAAAGGTTCCCCCTATATATAAATCCCCTATGGTACTTATCCCCAACTCTCCCCACCGCTCAAAGGTGTTATCGAGGTTAGAGGGGGCAAAGGAGGGATTCCTGGCAACAGGAAGCATGAATGATATTGGTCTAAGATCAAAGTGGACTTTAATTTGCTTCCAGATTCGGACTGTGCTATGTATAATAGGATTGTTACGGTAAAGTGACATCTCCAGATTGACAGGTGACAGAATCACAGCACCAATAGAGAAGGGGTGGCACTCCTCTCGCTCCATACTAAGCCAGCTGGGTGGCGGGAGTGCGTCATCCAGCAGAAACGTAACAGCGCGGAGGTTGGCGGCCCAGTAGTAAAATATAAAGTTTGGGAGAGACAATCCTCCTTCCAGCTTGGATTTACAGAGGTGTTTTTTACCTATCCTGTGTGTTTTATAATCCCAGATGAAAGGATTGATAATAGAGTCCAGTTGTTTATGAAAGGCTTTAGGTATGAATATTGGGATGTTCTGGTATAGGTAGAGCAGTTGTGGGAGGAAGACCATTTTAATGGCATTAATTCTTCCGAGCAGAGAAATTGGGAGAGTTCTCCAAAATTGTATGTTTGCCTTAAGTTTTTGCATCAGAGAGGGGAAATTCTCTTTAAATAGTAAGGAGTATTGTTTGGTAACTACAATTCCAAGGTAGGTAAATTTATCTGAAGATAGCTTAAGTGGAAGATGTTCTAGCCAGGAGGTGTTTTGCAACCGAATGGGCATTAATTCACTCTTGTTCCAATTTATTCTGTATCCCGAGAAGGTACCAAACAAATTAATCACCTCCAGAATAGCTGGAATACTATCTTGGGGTTCTGTTACATAGAGGAGAATGTCATCTGCGTATAGGGAAATCTTATTTAGAGTATGTTTAGTATTATAGCCGTGTATTGCTGCATGAGATCTGATCGCTTGAGCGAGAGGTTCAATAATTAGAGCGAAGAGCATAGGCGACAGCGCACAACCCTGCCTTGTCCCTCTGTGAAGGTTAAATCGGGGCGACAATGATTGGTTAGTGAGTATTCTCGCACAGGGGTTCCTATATAAAAGCTGGATCCACTTTATGAACACATCTCCAATATTACAATTCTGTAGGACCTTGAATAGATAGGGCCACTCAACTTGGTCAAAGGCCTTTTCAGCGTCAAGAGATATAACGGCTAGGTCCACGTTAGGTAACCTCTGAGAATACATAATGTTGAATAGGCGCCTGAGATTGAAGAATGAGTTTCTGTTAGGGATAAAGCCGGTCTGGTCTGAATGGACCAATTTGCCAATTAAAGTGCTCAGCCTGTTAGCCAAAGTTTTTGCTAAAATCTTTTGGTCTGTATTAAGGAGGGATATTGGTCTGTATGACCCTACCTCTTCCGGATCCTTACCCTTCTTATGTATAACTGTAATAAACGCCTCATCCAAAGTGGATGGGAGCACTCCATCCTCGTTGGCCTGAACCAACATTTTGTGTAGGTAGGGAGAGAGCATGTTGCTGAATGTTTTGTAGAATTCACTCGGGTATCCATCTGGGCCCGGGGTCTTGCCACTCTTTAGAGATTTTATTGTTTCTGTAATTTCTTCAAGAGATATTTCCTTATTCAGGAAGTTAGAGTCTTCCTGGTTCAGGGCAGGAAGATTACAGTTCTCCAAAAAGTTTTGCATAATTAAGGGGTTAGGGTCCGCTTTAGATGTATATAAAGTCTCATAAAACTGACGGAATCTGTCATTTATGTCTGGGGGAAGAGAGTAATTCCCCAGATGCAGATTTAACTTTGTGAATCATACGGTCACTCACATTCTTACGAAGTTGTCTGGCGAGTAGTTTGTGTGGTTTGTCACCAAACTCAAAATATTTTTGCTTGGCATAGAGAAAAGATTTAGCAATTTTAGCAGAGATGATCTGAGTGTATTTAAATTTTAAAGACATCATTTTTTTATGTTTCTCCCTAGATGGGTGTCTAGCATTCTCCCTATCCAGTAAGTGAATTTGTCCGTCCAGTTCTACCAATTCTCTTCTGTTTTGCCTACTCCTGGCAGTCTGAAAGGAGATGATACAGCCTCTCAAATAAGCCTTCAGTGTTTCCCACAATAATGCTGGGGAAGTCTCTGTGTTGTCGTTGGTATCAAAGAAAAATGTAATTTGATCTTTAAGATGTTCACAGAATGTTGGTTCAGTGAGGAGCTGAGGATTCAACCTCCAGACCCTCTCGTCTGGTACGATGTCACCCAATCTCAGGGAGAAGGTGAGTGGACTGTGGTCAGAGATTATAATATCATGATACCTCACATTACAGGTATAGGGGAGTAGTTTAGCATCAACCAAAAAGTAGTCAATTCGAGTATAAACATTGTGAACATGAGAGTAAAAGGAGTATTCCCTACCCGTAGGGTTACAGATCCTCCATATATCATGAGAGTAAAAGGAGTATTCCCTACCCGTAGGGTTACAGATCCTCCATATATCATGAGAGTAGAAGGAGTATTCCCTACCCGTAGGGTTACAGATCCTCCATATATCATGAGAGTAGAAGGAGTATTCCCTACCCGTAGGGTTACAGATCCTCCATATATCATGAGAGTAGAAGGAGTATTCCCTACCCGTAGGGTTACAGATCCTCCATATATCAAATAAGTTCGAATTTTTTATGTAGGTATTCAAGAATTCGCTTGAATAGGAGGTAGGGGTTCGCCGGGTAGAGGATCTATCCAAATATTGGTCTAGTACACAGTTAAGGTCCCCTCCAATGACCAGGTTAGTATGGGAGATATCTGGAATCAGGGCAAGGACTCTTTTGAAAAAAGAGGGGTTATCAATGTTTGGCCCATAGATATTTAGTAGAGTTACAGAAGTAGAGTGGATCTCTCCTATTACGATCACATAACGACCCTCTTTGTCCACAATAGTGGTTTTATGTTGAAAGGGAATTCCTTTCCGTACCAGAATCGCTGTGCCTCTCGTTTTGGCAGAGAAGTTAGAGTGATACACTTGCCCCACCCACTTACATTTAAGTCTGTTATGAGAATTGTTTTTCAGATGGGTTTCTTGCAAAAATATAATATCAGACGAGAGTGCTTTCAAGTGGGCTAGGACCTTGCCTCTCTTAATTGGTTCATTTAAACCCTTGACATTCCAGGAAGTGAATGTAAGCCCCGCCCTCCTCTCATTTGTAGTTCCTATGGTGGCCTGCATAGCATGTAAGTTACTAAAAAGGTAAGAAAGCGCACCAAACCATCATGATCAGCATATGTAGCACCTACACCCGAGCAGTATCCAACCCACCCCTCCCCCCCTGCAAGCACCTTTACTTTCCACCCTGTTCCCCTACTTTCCCCCAAATTTACCCCTCCCATCAACCCACATTTAACAGGCATACACAAAAAGGAGAGAAAAAAACATGAAAATAAAAATAATAAACACATTGTCTGGCCGATGCCAAAAAAGCACGGCGCGACCTCGAACAAGAGGTAAAACAAAAATAAAATCCCAACTATACATTCACCTCTCATTATCCTAAAACTTCTACTAACATCTGAACTGAGGAGGCTCCCGCGAATAAAGTGTTCAATTAGCATCTAATAAACCTAAACAGAATAAGTTGCAACTTAAACATATTGTGCACTTAAGCTTCATCTTGGGTCAATCCCTGAGATAAGCAAGATATAGCATCACAAGATTACATTGCTAAGCAATGCCGGTCTAAACATAAACCATCAGCAACCGACATAGACAGCAGTACAATTACATATTGTGGGTTAGGAGATGGGAACAAGGATTTTGATAAATTGAACGTACCCCCCAATAAAATTTAAAAAAAAATAATAATAATAATAATAATAATAAAAATACATTTTTTTCCCCTTCTAAATAAAATTTTAAAAATTATCTTTTTAATAACTAAAAAAACAATAGTGATATATATATACACATACATACACACATACATACACACACATACATACATATATACATATACATACACACATACATACACACACATACATACATATACATACACACACACACACATACACACACACATACATCCATACACACACATGTACATATACATACATACATACCTACATACATACATACATACATACACACACTTGTACATATACATACATACATACATACACACACACACGTGCACATATATACACACGTGCACACCTACCTACACACACCCATGCGCAAGTATATACACGCATACCCACATACATACACACGTGCATACACATACACACACTTACACACGTGCATACACATACAACCAAAAATATATACTTATAGAAATAAATATTTAAAAAAATATATATACAGACACACACACACACACACATACATCTACATACCCACCCCAGAATAGTAATCTACACTAATTTAAAATATACACATACCTAATACTAAAATGCTAAGAGAGAATAATAATAATAAAGTACACATAGTAATTATATGTACGCACACCTACACAGACACAAGCACCACGGAGGTCTGGTGGGAATCTAATCGTGAGAGCGGGCCAGGCTATGACAAAGGCAGAACAGCACAAAACATCAACTTGCAATCGAGGTGTTTGCGTCTGCCCCTTCCCAGCCATCACCCCCAGACCCCCGCAAGCAATAACTAACTGGTATGGTAATAGGAATAATGTAAGAATTGAAAAATAAATAACGAAACAAAACAAAAATGGGGGAACATAAGTATATCCATCCGAAAGTGTCAATGATCAGACCTGGAAGGCCTCCCAAACAGGCACCACCCCGAACCCAGTCGGAATTAAAGTGAAACTGACGTTAAATGAGAGCTCTAACCGCCCTCCATTGGTCAGCTCAGCGTGTTACATGTTCGGCAGGCCCTGTCGAGACCGTTTAGTACGGTTTCACCCGTTATGGTATAGTATGGGTTCGAGTCCATGAGCAGACCCTAACACACAATGACAAGGCACTCTAACCTGTACGGGGGATTGGCGTATATTCCCGGATAAACTTCTCTGCGTCCGAGACCGAGGAGAGCCAAATCTTCTCTCCGGAAGGCGGGGTAATTCTTAGTCTTGCAGGGAAGAGCAAGGCTGGGCGAAGATGGAGTTTGTAGAGTTTGGTCATGACATCTCTGTAGCCGGCGCGGTGCTTTGCCACATCGGGCGCATAATCCTCGTAGACACGGAAGGGGTGCCCTTTATGTAACAGGTTGCCCCTCAGTCGAGCCTCGCGCAGGATAAGATCCTTGGTCTTGAAACTGTGACAACAGATGATTACTGGGCGAGGACGTTGGCCCGGTCGAGGCACTGGGACAAGGGCGCGATGTGCACGGTCCAGTTGGGGATCTGAAGCCAAAACATCCGATCCCATTGCATCCTTCAATAGCTTGGCGAAGAAGTCGGTGGGGCGAGAGCCCGCCTCTATCCCCTCTACCAGCCCAACAACGCGAAGGTTGTGACGTCTGGATCAGCCCTCCAGGTCGACCACTTTCACAGAAAGCCTCTGCACACTATCCTGCAATGACGTGCATAGCTTCTCCAACTCGTCGATCCTACCAGCGTTGAATTCAGAGGCTTTCTCAAGGTCCACAATACTCTGGCCCTGCGAGGCGACCGTTCGAATGGTGCTCTCAATTTTAGTGTCCAGTTCAGCAATAGTAGGCTTAAGATCCTCAGCTATAGCAACACGTAGTTCTCCCAGAGCGCGGGTAAGTTCTGTAAGTGTCACGTTGTTACCTGTGCCTTCCGCCATGTCTGTCTCGTTGTTTGGCGGGGAGTAGGCCTCCGAAGTGGATTTATTGTCCTTTGGTCGCTTATTACTCGGCATTTCCACATAGAAAGTTACAATATTGTATTAGAAAGAAACGCTTGTTGTAAAAAGTGCAATAAAGTAGGTTAAGTTAGATTATTTCGCTAAAAAGTTGCAGGAGCCTCTCACACACAGCCGTTCACTCCAACATGCTAGCTCCGGTAGGCATGGATTATTGAGTCATTGATAGTTTAATACTTAAGACATGACTCTGCCTTTGTGCTATAAAATGTGTGAATTTTGTCTCTATACATTAGTTTATACTGGATTAAGCATACATTTCCGTTAACTGTAATTTTGTTAGTTATGTTCCAACTTTCCCTCCATCTTGTGCCAATACCAGCACTTTTTAAGCCTTGGTTCCAATAGTTTACATTTTTTATACAAAACCTTAGGAACGCCAACTCTTTCCATGATAGACTGACCAGGTGAATCCAGACAAAAGCTATGATTTCTTTATGATCTCATTAGTTAAATCCGTGTAGATTTTTTATTATATATTTTACCAGGCAAGTCAGTTAAGAACACATTTTTATTTTCAATGACGGCCTAGGAATAGTGGGTTAATTGCCTTGTTCAGGGCAGAACGACAGATTTGTACTTTGTCAGCTCGGGGATTTGATCTTGCAACCTTTTGGTTCATAGTCCAATGCTCTAACCACTTGGCTACCTGTCGCCCCAGATGAAGTAGAGGAGACAGGTTAAATAAGGATTTTTAAGCCTTAAGACATCTAAGACATGGATTGCCTCATTCAGAGGGTGAATGAGCAAGACAAAATATTAAAATGGAGTAGGGTAGTAGGTGCCAGGCACACTGGTTTGTGTCAAGAACTACAACACTGCTGGGTTTTTCCACGCTAAATGGTTTCCTGTGTGTATCAAGAATGGTCCACCACCCAAAGGACATCAGGCCAACATGACACTGTGGGAAGCATTGGTGTCAACATGGGCCAGGATCCCTGTGGAACGCTTTCAACATCTTGTAGAGTCCATTCCCCTGACAAATTGAGGCCATTCTGAGGGCAAAATTTGGGGGTGCAACTGAATATTAGGAAGATGTTCCTAATGTATAGTATACTCAGTGTATATTTCCCTTGACGTGGTGAGGCTGAATGTAAAAATGGCTCAACTTAGCCCACTCTCCCCTAACCTAGAACCGTGCGAAACCAAAGTTAAAAAATGTAAACAACAATGCATCAACAGTAGATCCAGGTGCTGGTTCTAGCTTTCCAACATTGCCAACTGCCAACATGGAAATCAACCGGCTTCTTGGTCCAAATTCAGAACTCTCAGAAACCCATAATATAATTTACTAAATAGGGATAGATTGCTAATGGACTGCAACCCAACAAGAACATCTGTCCGAGATGGTTCAAACATGAAACCAACATCAAATCAAATTACATTTGATTTGTCACATGCAGGTGTAGACCTTACAGTGAAATGCTTACAAGCACTTAACCAACAATGCAGTTCAAGAAATAGAGTTAAGAAAATATTATTTTTTTTAAATAAAAAAAATAAAAAAAATAAAAAATAAATTAAAATATATATATATATATCAAAAAGTAACACAAGAAAATGACATAACAATAACGAGGCTATATACCAGGGGTACCGGTACGAGTCAATGTGCGGGGGTACAGGTTAGTCCAGGTCATTTGTAAAGTGACTATGCATAGATAATAAACAGAGAGTTGCAGCAGTGTAAAAACAACATTTTATCAACATTAACATATTGCCAGGCTACTTGGTACATTTTATATCTTCAGATGGTTTCGATATGCTGTAAGTAATTGATCGTATTAAACAGAGCCAGAACGCTGATAGACCTCCGCTGTGCAAACTGCAACCCAAAAGGAAAGGCTTTCCAACATTGTTGAAACATCAAACCAACATACACCCAACATTGTAAAACGCCAACATTGACATCAGCCAGCTATTTGGTACATAGTAGACCTATTCATCCCTTCAGATGGTTTTGATAGAAGGACGTAAGAAGTGATCATAGCCCCCGGCCAGGGGGTCTTATTATGTTTGTATGATTGTGTTTATGTAAAAATAAAGAGAGAGAAAGAACGAGGGAAGGGGAAAATACAAGTCAAGTGTTCCAGAGGCAGTAAAAAAGTGCCTGTGGAACATTTTGGATTAAAAATGTTGCTTTCTGTCCTTCTTTCGCTCTCTCTTTTACCCCCCTCTGTTCCTTTCCCCCCCACACTCCCTCTCTCTTTTTCTCTCTCTCTCTCTCCCCTTCTCCCCATTCTGCTATAAAGATTCATAAAGGCTCACATTTCGAAAGCAGACCAAAAGAAAAACTGTCTCTACCGGTTTCTTTGTCTCCTCTGAGCTCCACGACCACACAAAACATGTCAACACCTCTAGAATCCCTAAAAATAACATGTATTCTTTATGCAGCACAACTAACTCAGCCAACACACACACACACACACACACACACACACACACACACACACACACACACACACACACACACACACACACACACACACACACACACACACACACACACACACACACACACACACACACACACACACAGCTCTCGTAACTCAACAAGCCAAGCCAGCATGACGTTTGGATTAAACCAAAAGATGTTGGTTGGGTGATTTTTTTCTTGTTGGATCCATCTTCTTTCAAAACAAATGACTGTGTGAGTATGTCCTTCAAAAAGGAGCCAGAGAGAAATAAATACTCTTCTAATTTACTCAGAATTCAAGAGACAAGAATGGAAGGGAAAATGGAGAGGAGTGTTAACTGAACTTGTCAACTTTAGCATTGAGATTTGTAGGTCTATAGCTTTGCTGAAGGGAGGATGACGTCCTAAGTGCACAAAGTTGACAAAGTTGACAAGACATCCTGTACAAAGCAACTAATCTATACAATGAATAAACTGTACTCTACACACACACACACTGCATCCTAAACATTCCCATCACTGTCTCCGCTACGTTGCTTATACTCCTGCAACCTTTCCCAAGACACAGACAGTTGGAGCTTCCTCGTAGTTCAGATCCGTATCTCTCTCTCTCTCTCTCTGTCTCTCTCTGTCTCTCTGTGTGTGTGTGTGTGTGTGTGTGTGTGTGTGTGTGTGTGTGTGTGTGTGTGTGTGTGTACCCGATGCCTGCCCTAACAGAACCGCAATGTTAGACAGCTCAAGAGGGTTGCAGAGACATTAATTGAGAGCTGTGACTAAGATACTTGAGAGAAATGAATTACTATTTGGATTATGAACATTTAAACAAAATCTTCAGTCATCCAGTTCTCAGGGCTGCGATCTCTCAAAGTGATGGTGTGTAAATAGTGTTCTAGAGCTGGGAAGTGAGATACAGTTCATAGAATTAGAATGTGGCTTTACTACTTTTTACAGCAACAAAGCCTACCCATAATGCCTAGTAGGATACTTCATTGAAGGCTGAAGGTAATTTTCATTTCAGTCATTTAGCAGGAGCAATTAGGGTCAAGTGCATATCACTAGATTTTTTACCTGCGAGGTCAGTGGCCATTTTGAGCCAGTCCACAGGGAACATTGTTAAGCAAAGCAGCTAGTTGTTCGCTTGGTATGGAAGAGAAAACTACGTTCCTTTCTCTTTATCTGAGAAAACTAACTTTCAGGGTGGATACTAGCAGCGTGACAGTAATGGTTCCTCTTGAACAAGTCAAATGGAACGTTGTGATCTGATAAGCCAAACCTCAACCACCACACTCCCCGACCGGCGTCTAGACTTCTGGTTTGCTCTCCTGGGCCCAAGAGAAAACAAAAAGTCTAAAAACAAACGCGAGGAAACATACAGGGCTAAAATGACCTGAACACGGCCGCTAGTTAAACTAGCTAGGGGATTTGATTTTGATTAATGAGGTTGATACAACACAGGATATTTGGGGTGAATAGATTGTATTACTTTTTAACACAATGGATTAAAATACTCTGTAACGTTTATGCTGGGAGTCAGGAAGCAGGTGCAGAAGGTGAGTTTAATGATAATAAAAGGCAGATGAACAAAACAGGAGAAGTGTACTGAGAGAGAGAGAGAGAGAGAGAGAGAGAGAGAGAGAGAGAGAGAGAGAACGAACGAACGAGAATGGAAGAGGGAATGAGAGAGAGAAGCGAGATAGGAAGACAGAGAGAACGAGAGAAAGAGTGGTAATATTTGCTGATGGCTCTTGACTAGAGCCCTCCACAGAGAACCGGCAGAACAAGATGGAGAGAAAGAAAGAGGGAGAACAAAAGAATGATGTTTGCTGATTGTTCTTGACTTTGTACCCTTTCCAATAAATATATCCTAAAGAGGAAGGGAGGGAGGGAGGGAGGTAAAGAGAGAGAGAGTGGGGTGTCAAGCATCTTTTCACCAGATGACAATGACTATTGAAAGCTCCACTCTCAGTGACAGTTCTTAAAGACACAGGGGGCCCAACTTTCTCTTGTCCCTGTGGGGCAGTAACTCTGGAGCCAGGAAGGGAAAACCTGTGTGTGTGTGTGTGTGTGTGTGTGCGTGCGTGCGTGCGTGCATGCGTGTTATTATTTTGTGTGTGTTTGCACACTTTTACTTGCATGTGATGTGTGTGTGCACAAGTATGTGTGTGTGAAGCAACATAACACGCTGGTCTCTTTACAGTAGTGTTGCAGTAAGATTAGCACGTCATTAGGGACAGTTAAAGACTAAAACAACACACACGCACACGGACACACACAACAAGACAACGTCAGGGCGTCGCCCCGGACAATAGACACGTCATCTGTCATTACCAGACTAGCTGTTCCACTGGTTTAAAACTCTGCAGCCCAACAAATAATATACAATGCATTTACTTTTTATTTAACTAGGCAAGTCAGTTGAGAACAAATGCTAATTGCCAATGACGGCCTACCCCGGCCAAACCCTAACCTGGACAACTGTGCGCCACCCTATGGGACTCCCAATCACAGCCAGTTGTGATACAGCCTGGAATCAAACCAGGGTCTGTAGTGACACTTCTAGCATTGAGATGCAGTGACTTAGTACGCTGCGCCACTCAGGAGCCCTGCATACATTATACACAAAATAATTTCACTATGAGGAGACTGTAGAAAGGTATCTCTGTCATCAAGGTGCTGTTACACTGGTCTGGTACAGACAGGCAGAGACTGCTAACTGTTAAAAGCATGGAAGGTATATTCCATGTACATTCACTATGCATGAGGTAGATGACAGAGAGGTTACATGGAGGTAGATGACAGAGAGATTACATGGAGGTAGATGACAGAGAGGTTACATGGAGGTAGATGACAGAGAGGTTACATGGAGGTAGATGACAGAGAGGTTACATGGAGGTTGATGACAGAGAGATAACATGAAGGTAGATGACAGAGAGGTTACATGGAGGTAGATGACAGAGAGGTTATATGGAGGTAGATGACAGAGAGGTTACATGGAGGTAGATGACAGAGAGGTTATATGGAGGTAGATGACAGAGAGGTTACATGGAGGTAGATGACAGAGAGGTTATATGGAGGTAGATGACAGAGAGGTTATATGGAGGTAGATGACAGAGAGGTTAAATGGAGGTAGATGACAGAGAGGTTACATGGAGGTAGATGACAGAGAGGTTATATGGAGGTTGATGACAGAGAGGTTATATGGAGGTAGATGACAGAGAGGTTACATGGAGGTTGATGACAGAGAGATTACATGGAGATAGATGACAGAGAGGTTATATGGAGGTAGATGACAGAGAGGTTATATGGAGGTAGATCACAGAGAGGTTATATGGAGGTTGATGACAGAGAGGTTATATGGAGGTAGATGACAGAGAGGTTATATGGAGGTAGATGACAGAGAGGTTACATGGAGGTAGATGACAGAGAGGTTATATGGAGGTAGATGACAGAGAGGTTATATGGAGGTTGATGACAGAGAGTTAATATGGAGGTAGATGACAGAGAGGTTATATGGAGGTAGATGACAGAGAGGTTATATGGAGGTAGATGACAGAGAGGTTATATGGAGGTAGATGACAGAGAGGTTATATGGAGGTAGATGACAGAGAGGTTATATGGAGGTAGATGACAGAGAGGTTATATGGAGGTAGATGACAGAGAGGTTACATGGAGGTAGATGACAGAGAGGTTATATGGAGGTAGATGACAGAGAGGTTATATGGAGGTTGATGACAGAGAGGTTATATGGAGGTAGATGACAGAGAGGTTACATGGAGGTAGATGACAGAGAGGTTATATGGAGGTTGATGACAGTGAGGTTACATGGAGGTTGATGACAGAGAGGTTATATGGAGGTAGATGACAGAGAGGTTATATGGAGGTAGATGACAGAGAGGTTATATGGAGGTAGATGACAGAGAGGTTATATGGAGGTTGATGACAGAGAGGTTATATGGAGGTTGATGACAGTGAGGTTATATGGAGGTAGATGACAGAGAGGTTATATGGAGGTAGATGACAGAGAGGTTATATGGAGGTAGATGACAGAGAGGTTATATGGAGGTAGATGACAGAGAGGTTATATGGAGGTAGATGACAGAGAGGTTATATGGAGGTAGATGACAGAGAGGTTATATGGAGGTTGATGACAGAGAGGTTACATGGAGATGGTGACAGAGAGGTTAGATGGAGGTTGATGACAGAGAGGTTATATGGAGGTTGTGCATTACAAGCTACACTTGTTTAACGTTTTCACAATTATAGACACATACAGATACATACACAGGTCCTGTTTCACGAGACACAGTCTGAGGTCTGTGTATGTATCTGCCACGCAGTGATCTGAAGACTTTACAAGACTCTACAATGACAAAAGGAATGCAAATGGTGCACACGCATAAAATACCATCCACATTTGGTGGAAAGATGTTCCTTTGTTGAAAACAAACTGTGAATGACAGTTCCATGAAATTCTGAAATGTACTGAGTAGTTTGGATTGTCTGAAATATTCTAATTATTATACAAGAGAGCTGAGAAAGAAGATAACATGTGAGCCTACAAGTCAAGTGAACAGAAGAACTACAACATCACAAAAAAACTACAGCACAACAGAAAAACAACAACACAACAGAAAAACAACAACACAAAAGAAGAACTACAACATCACAGAGAAACTACAGCACAACAGGAAAACAACAACACAGTAGAAGAACTACAACGTTCCAGAAAAACTACAGCATTACAGAAAAACTACAACGTTACAGATAAACAACAGCACAACAGAAAAACAACAATACAACAGAAAAACAACAACTACAGAAAAACAACAACACCACAGAAAAACAGAAAAACGAACAGATCTGGGACCAGGCTAGTTGATTCTCTTTCCTTAGTGTCCCGAGGATGTCGACAATGGCCTGGTAATGAGTGTAATCTGTAATAGCTTCCACAGAGCAGACATGATTCTCAATGTACTGTGAAACCACTGGCCTAAAGATAACAGGCCTCAAATAATAACTCTGTTGATGCTGTATGGTCATTTCAATGTTGTTGTTTTTAATTATACTGTAGTTGTTTGTGATGGGTGCTAGGTTTGTTAGAGTAGGCCAGTCAACTATAACAGCAAATGGAATATTGAATTACACTATGAGGTTTTCCAGGCTAAGTTACCCGACAAAGACAAATCCTAGCCCAATTCATGGGTTACACAACTAGGGGCTGGAGTTGTGTAATCTTTTTCCTGGCCAATATAAACTTCTGGCCCAAGTTGAGGTGCACAGAAGGGTTGAGTAACACCAAAGGAGGCCAGAGCCAATCAACATCAGCCATTTTGTGTCAAGGGTGGACCCAGGCGGGGGCCTCATTGCTCATTTTGGCAGCCATTTGTGTGCAATTAGTGTGGAAAAACAACAGAGTTGAGCCACAGTGAGTTGAGAGATTCAGATAAAAATGCTGAGCAAGACTTCCAAAGAGCACTGGCTCATAAAACATGAGAAATGAACGAAGGAAAGACAGAGAGAAATGGGAGGAAAGAAAGCGGAACGGCCAAATGTGAAACGGAAAGAGAAGAGGGAGATTTTTCATTTTCTAATTCCACCACTCTTCCTCACGGATGAGTGACTTTCATAACGTCAGTAAAGCAACAGGCCCTCTTTCTCTCCACCTCTCCCTCTTTCTTTCCCTCAATCCATCCTCTCATACTAAGGCCAGAAGCCCCATAGAGAGGTCAGGAGAGAGCTGCCCAGTATTAATGAGAACCCTTCTTCTCCCTGTTTCTTCTTTATGTGTCTCTGTCTCCTCTTTCTTTCTCTCCTCTTTCTCTCTCTCCTCTTTCTCGCTCTCCTCTGTCTTGTTCTTTTTCATTCTCCCCCCGTCAGGTTCTAGCAGTTCAGACTCCCTCCTGAAGTGGAGTTAGTAGAGTAGATGAACAACCTCCAACCTTCACCCCCTCTATCCTCCTCTATTCCCACTCATACAACTCCTCCCTATTCCCCTTATTGTCCCTATTCCCCTTATTGTCCCTATTCCCCTTATTGTCTCTATTCACATTATTGTCTCTATTCACATTATTGTCTCTATTCCCATTATTGTCTCTATTCCCCTTATTGTCTCATTTCCCCTTATTGTCCTTATTCCCCTTATTGTCCCTTTTCCCCTTATTGTCCCTATTCCCCTTATTGTCCCTATTCCCCTTATTGTCTCTATTCACATTATTGTCTCTATTCACATTATTGTCTCTATTCCCATTATTGTCTCTATTCCCCTTATTGTCTCATTTCCCCTTATTGTCCCTTTTCCCCTTATTGTCCCTTTTCCCCTTATTGTCCCTATTCACCTTATTGTCCCTATTCACCTTATTGTCCCTATTCACCTTATTGTCCCTTTTCCCCTTATTGTCCCTTTTCCCCTTATTGTCCCTATTCACCTTATTGTCCCTATTCACCTTATTGTCCCTATTCCCCAACCTTACAACACAGCCAGCCCCATCATGTATTAACTCTCTCATGCTGATGAGCGCTTAAGAATTTAAGAATCACTTATCAGACCCAGCAGTAAAACTCTAATTATTTCTTAAAGGCAACAAGGGAGATACACTTCCCCCTCCTAATCCCAACTTGCTAATAACTCCGACCTTGACGTACCGACGTTCCCCGTTTCGCTAGACGCAATTCCCTTTATTGACCTGGGAAAGTTAGAAGGTTGGAATGTTCTAGAGAAGGGGGTATGGGAATGTTAAACATACAAGGAGGGGGTCTCGTACATTTCTGTGCTAGGGATCTTCATCTTTCAGTCATCCTCTTCTCCCTTATATCCTCACCAAAAGCTAATGCTAAACTTTTGGTGTGCTGTACACTGCTGTTTACTAGAATAAGCACCATGACACCGTTATTACTGGTTGGCTGTGTGAACAGTGTACTTGCTTAGGCCAAGCGTAGTCTGAAGACTTTGTCTCACAGACGTGTGTGTGTGCCTGTGTGTCTGTCTGTGTGTCCATATGTGTGTGTGTGTGTGCCTGTGTGTCTGTCTGTGTGCCCATATGTGTGTGTGTGTCCTTCTCAGTGTGTGTGTGTGTGTGTGTGTGTGTGTGTGTGTGTGTGTGTGTGTGTGTGTGTGTGTGTGTGTGTGTGTGTGTGTGTGTGTGTGTGTGTGTGTGTTCCTGAGCGAGTGCGGTTTGTTTTGACAGTCGATGAGGTCATCAGTGTGCGTCAGATCGGCAGCTCGCCGGGTGAAGTCTTGCAGCTGTGGTGCAGAGTGGGCTGGAAATCCCCTCATCCATAATCGGTGTGTGTGTGTGTGTGTGTGTGTGTGTGTGTGTGTGTGTGTGTGTGTGTGTGTGTGTGTGTGTGTGTGTGTGTGTGTGTGTATATATGTACAGTACCAGTCAAAAGTTTGGACACACCTACTCATTCAAGGGTTTTTCTTTATTTTTACTATTATCTACATTGTAGAATAATAGTGAAGACATCAAAACTATGAAATAACACATATGGAATCATGTAGTAACCAAAAAAGTGTTAAACAAATCAAAATATATTTTATATTTGAGATTCTTCAAAATAGCCACCCTTTGCCTTGATGACAGCTTTGCACACTCTTGGCAGTCTCTCAACCAGCTTCCTGGAATGCATTTCAATTAACAGATGTGCCTTGTTAAAAGTTAATTTGTGGAATTTCTTTCTTTCTGAATGCGTTTGAGCATTAGTTGTGTTGTGACAAGGTATGGGTGGTATACAGAAGATAGCCGTATTTGGTAAAAGACCAAGTCAATATTATGGCAAGAACAGCTCAAATAAGCAAAGAGAAATGACAGAACATTATTACTTTAAGACATGAAGGCCAGTCAATGCAGAAAATGTCAATAACTTTGAATGTTTCTTCAAGTGCAGTTGCAAAAACCATCAAGCGCTATGATGAAACTGGCTCTCATGAGGACCGCCACAGGAATGGAAGACCCAGAGTTACCTCTGCTGCAGAGGACAAGTTCATTACAGTTACCAGCATCAGAAATTGTAGCCCAAATAATTGGTACAGAGAACAAGTGACAGACACATCTCAACATCAACTGTTCAGAGGAGACTGCATGAATCAGGCCTTCATGGTCGAATTGCAGCAAAGAAACCACTACTAAAGGACACCAATAAGAAGAGACTTGCTTGGGCCAAGAAACATAATCAATGGACATTAGACCTTCGGTTGGATGAGTGCAAATCTGAGATTTTTGGTTCCAACCGCCATGTCTTTGTGAGACGCAGAGTAGGTGAACGGATGATCTCCTCATGTGTGGTTCCTACCGTAAAGCATGGAGGAGGAGGTGTGATGGTGTGGGTGTGCTTTGCTGGTGACACTGTCTGTGATTTATTTAGAATTCAAGGCACATCTAACCAGCATGGATAACACAGCATTCTGCAACGATACACCATCCCATCTGGTTTGCGCTTATTGGGACTATCATTTGTTTTTCAACAGGACAATGACCCAACACACCTCCAGGCTGTATAAGAGCTATTTGGAGAGTGATTAGTGCTGCATCAGATGACATGGCCTCTGCAATCACCCGACCTCAACCCAACCGAGATGGTTTGGGATGAGTTGGACCACAGAGTGAACGAAAAGCAGCCAGCAAGTGCTCAGCATATGTGGGAACTCCTTCACTTTTCGAAAAGCATTCCAGGTGAAGCTGGTTGAGAGAATGCCAAGCGTGTGCAAAGCTGTCATCAAGGCAAAGAGTGGCCACTTTGAAGAATCTAAAATCTAAAACGTATTTTGGTTTGTTTAACAATTTTTGGGTTACTACATGTGTTATTTCAGAGTTTTGATGTCTTCACTTTTAATCTACAACGTAGAAAATAGTCAAAATAAAGAAAAACCCTTGGTTCTCTATGGTGTAGTAGGTCAGGGCGTGACTAGGGGGTGTTCTAGGTTATATTTTCTATGTTGGTGTTTTTGTATGGTTCCCAATTAGAGGCAGCTGGTAATCGTTGCCTCTAATTGGGGATCATATTTAGGTAGCCGTTTTCCCACCTGTGTTTGTGTATGTGCTTGTGACACTACGACTTCACGTTCTTTGTAAGTTTTGTTGTTTTGTTTCTAGTTTCATTGAAATAAAGATGTGGAACCCAACACACGCTGCGCCTTGGTCCGTCAATGTTAACGAGCGTGACAGAATATCCCACCCATGCAGGACCAAGCAGCGTGTAAATGAGGTAAAGGAGTTTTGGACTTGGGAGGACATGAGAGGACACGAGGGACCGCGGCCGACGCCGGGGACCGTGGCCACAGAAACCCCAATCCTTTTTTTTGGGGGGGGGGGGGGGGCACATGGAGCGGCCGGCGGAGCGAGGAGGAGTGCCAGAGCCCGAATGGAAAACTCTGGAGGAGTTCAACGAGGTATACCGGAGAGAGGTTTTGGCGAGGAGTATGCTGCAGCGCAGGCGCACTGAAGACCACCTTCTCAGCCCGGTACATCTTGTGCCTGCTCCCTGTACTCGCCCTGAAGAGCCAGAGACCGTCAGGGAGGCGATGGAGAAGTTGGGAGAGAGAGAGAGGAGAGATGTTGGTTTGGTGTGTTCAGCACCGCATTGGCCCTGAAGAGCGTGTCACCAGTCCGGTGCCACCTGTACCGGCTCCACGCACTAGGCTTCCAGAGCGCATTCACAGTCCAGAGCTTCCGGCGATGGTTCACAGTCCAAAGCTTCGAATTGCAAACTCTGGAGGAGTTCAACAAGGAGGAGTATGCTGCAGCGCAGGCGCACTGAAGAGCGCCGGCTCCACCCACCAGGCCACCAGTGCGCCTCCCCAGCCCGGTACGTCCTGTGCCTGCTCCCTGCACTCGCCCTGAAGAGCCAAAGACCGTCAGGGAGGCGATGGAGAAGTTGGGAGAGAGAGAGGAGAGAGGAGAGAGTCCGGTGCCACCTGTACCGGCTCCACGCACTAGGCTTCCAGGGCGCATTCACAGTCCAGAGCTTCTGGCGATGGTTCACAGTCCAGAGCTTCTGGCGATGGTTCACAGTCCAGAGCTTCCGGCGACGGTTCACAGTCCAGAGCTTCCGGCGACGGTTCACAGTCCAGAGCTTCCGGCGATGGTTCACAGTCCAGAGCTTCCGGCGATGGTTCACAGTCCAGAGCTTCTGGCGACGGTTCACAGTCCATAGCTTCCGGCGACGGTTCACAGTCCAGAGCTTCCGGTGACAGTTCACAGTTTAGAGCTCCAGCGACGGCCAACGGGCCAGAGCCTTCTTCTGCGCCAGTGCCCAGTCCAGGCACGGCGTCCAGTCCAGCTCCAGGGCAGGAGCCTTCCTCTGCGCCGGTGCCCAGTCCAGGCATGGCGTCCAGTCCAGCTCCAAGGCCGGAGCCTTCCTTTGCGCCGGTGCCCAGTCCAGGCCCGGCGTCCAGTCCCGCTCCAAGGCCGGAGCCTTCCTCTGTGCCGGTGCCCAGTCCAGGCACGGCGTCCAACCCAGCTCCATGGCCGGAGCCCTCCTTTGTGCCGGTGCCCAGTCCAGGCACGGCGTTCAGCCCGGCGCAACGGCCAGATCCGGGGTCTGGGCGGGGGCTACGACCTGCACCGGAGCCGCCACCGACACTAATCATCCCCCCTACCCTCCCCATTTGGTTTCAGGTTTTGCGGCCGGAGTCCGCACCTTTGGGGGGGGGGGTACTGTCACGCCCTGACCATAGAGAGCCCTTGGTGTAGTAGGTCAGGGCATGACTAGGGGGTGTTCGAGTTTATATTTTCTATGTTGGTGTTTTTGTATGGTTCCCAATTACAGGCAGCTGGTAATCGTTGCCTCTAATTGGGGATCATATTTAGATAGCCGTTTTCCCACCTGTGTTTGTGGGATATTGTTTGTTTGTGTATGTGCTTGTGACACTGCGACTTCACGCTCTTTGAAAGTTTTGTTGTTTTTTTCTAGTTTCACTGAAATAAAGATGTGGAACCCAACACACGCTGTGCCTTGGTCCGTCAATGTTAACGAGCGTGACATTAATTACCTCTGGTTATGGACATTTTTGCCAGCAGTAAAGCTTCTACGGCCTGTTCCTCGGACAGTGAACATACATCTGGCAATATCTACATTTTCAACCCCTTGATCAGCTCCCACTCTGAAAGTAAAGAAAATAGCTTATTTTTTGTAGATATAAAAACAATAAGTGAGATATGACCATTCAATCTAAAGCAGCAGATGTCATTTTCAGGATACGTCAATACAGCACAGAAAGCTTAACACCAGACTAGTATTGTGGTTGTTCATTAGGTGATGGGAAATATGCAAAATGCATACAAAATGATATACTTACCTTCCTTGAAAATCCATCTATCCTGCCAAAGATGACAATGTTGTATCTTGAAAAAAAGCATTGGAATTAAAAGTGAAATGTTTAACCTATTAACCTGCTTCATTATTTATGTATTACCAGTTGATGAAGAACAACTCCAATTTCATACATCATTGAACATTTGTCTACGAATAAGTAAGAATAAAAAAGTTAAAATAACTTCTTAGATTTGATGTAGACATTAAACATCTTAGTACCTTATCAATGTATGATTTGTATCAATGTGGATGAGAGAGAGGGGAGTAGGAACAGAGTATTTTGCCGAGCAATGCAACGAAGCTGGATCATTCTGGCAATATATGTGTGTGGTGCGTGTGTGTGTGTGTGTGTAAAGGTGGGTTGTGGCAGGCTGTCTCTGTTATACTTGGCTGTCTGTATGTGTATTTAGGTGCAGAGCTTTGTATTTGTGATGTTTGTGTGTGTAAGGGGATGGTTTAAATTCTGGACCCGGCATGTGTCTGTGTGGCCAAGTATTGAGCCATCCAGTCTGTGTGTGTGTGTGCGTGCGTGCGTGACAGAAAGAGAGAAATACAGACAGAGAGAGAGAGAGACCTATGTGAAGGGTGTACAACTTTATAAACTTCCTCTACCCTCCCCCCCTCATCCCACCCCTCCCCCCTCTCTCCCTCCGTCCCTCTATCATTCTCACTGTGAGTTCACCCCTGCGCCCCCGCACACGCTCACACACCAGCCTGGTGTTTACACAGGGGCCTGAAGGGCCAGATTTCACCCGCTTTCTCTTAATACCTCTCTCTATCAATCTCTCCCTTTGTGCCCCCTCCCAAAAGTCGACCCCTCCAACGTACTGCAACTATTCTCTGAAAAGTCAATATAGAATTATTACTCAGAGAACAATCCCATGTGTCCCTCTTTCCTTTTTCTGTGCTGGACACTGTTTGATGGTTCAGTAGTCTCCGTGCCTGTCCCTTTCTCACTAATATGTGCTGGACACTGTTTGATGGTTCAGTAGTCTCCGTGCCTGTCCCTCTCTCCCTAGTATGTGCTGGACACTGTTTGATGGTTCAGTAGTCTCCGTGCCTGTCCCTCTCTCCCTAATATGTGCTGGACACTGTTTGATGGCTCAGTAGTCTCCGTGCCTGTCCCTCTCTCCCTAGTATGTGCTGGACACTGTTTGATGGTTCAGTAGTCTCCGTGCCTGTCCCTCTCTCCCTAGTATGTACTGGACACTGTTTGATGGCTCAGTAGTCTCCGTGCCTGTCCCTCTCTCCCTAATATGTGCTGGACACTGTTTGATGGCTCAGTAGTCTCCGTGCCTGTCCCTCTCTCCCTAATATGTGCTGGACACTGTTTGATGGCTCAGTGGTCTCTATGCCTGTCCCTCTCTCCCTTTTCTGTGCTGGACACTGTTTGTTGGCTCAGTAGTCCCCAAGTGTCCCTCTCTCCCTTTTCTGTGCTGGACACTGTTTGATGGCTCAGTAGTCCCCAAGTGTCCCTCTCTCCCTTTTCTGTGCTGGACACTGTTTGATGGTTCAGTTGTCTACATGCCTGCCTGTTCTTATTCTCCTCTCCTCCTGAAACTCACTTCCCTTGTTCTTTTACAGAGTCCAGCTGAAAAAGAGAGAAAGAAAGAGAGGGAGAAAGGGAGATAAAAAAAGAGCGCGAGAGAGTAGAGAGTAGAGAGTAGAGAGTAGAGAGAGAGAGTAGAGAGAGAGAGTAGAGAGTAGAGAGTAGAGAGTAGAGAGAGAGAGTAGAGAGTAGAGAGTAGAGAGTAGAGAGTAGAGAGAGAGAGAGAGAGATGTGGGAATGGAGGAGAGGAGAGAAATCTGTAAGCCATCCGTCCGTCTCATTCCTTCATTCCCCTCCTCTCTCTCTCCCCCTCAACTACTACCTCATTTTACATTATAATTGGAAACAGCTACCTCTCTCCTCCCCCACATCTTCTCCCCCACATCCCTTTCTTCTTCCTCTCATTTTTCCTTCTCTTTCTCACTCCCACCTCTTCCCATAGTTCCCCAATGGATATTATATATTCCCCCTAAGACAGTTGGGAGCTATACATCAGGACTATATCTCTCCATACAATACACTATATAACTGGTATGTCCCTCTCTCTCCTCCCTCTCCTTCCTCCTCTCATAGTTCCAACAGATAGTTCCTCTGAGACAAACGTATGTGCTTCCCATGCAGTACTCTCGACAGTGCACTGTATTGTAATCTCTCTTCCCCTCTAAACACACCGGTTAAAAGGGTTCAAGTGTGGTGAATGTGAAACAGCAGGCTGGTCCATATGCACGCTCAGGTCCCTACTGGGAATGCTCACTCACTCACTCACTCACTCACTCACTCACTCACTCACTCACTCACTCACTCACTCACTCACTCACTCACTCACTCACTCACTCACACACACACACACACACACACACACACACAGTGGGGTCTACAGTCCTCCAAAGCCCACCTAGTCCTCTCTGGTCACTGATAATAAAAGAGCCCGTGGTGGATCTCTTCACCAGAGGACTGTATGTTGTTTAGAATTTGTTTTCTTTTTTCTTCTTCCCCCTCTTTTTTTTACAGAAAATCTTCCCACGGCCTCCCTGAGCCAGATCCAGAGAAAGGGGGGATCCGTGTCCGTCCGTAGAGAGGGAAAGAAGGAGGAAAAGATGACAACACTCTTCCCCTCTTACCCCTATCCCACACATACACACTACCACACCAATCCCTTGACACTTGCAGTAACACACTGGTAGCGTCACAAAGGGCACCCTATTCCCTATATAGCGGACCGATGTTGACCACAACTCTATGGTCCCAGGACAAATTAGTGCACTATAAAGGAATAGGGTGCCCTTTGAGATTCAGACAGTCTTTACTCATGTGTATAACAAGCCCTGAAACATATCCTCTCTATTTGACCCAGAGCCTCTCTATTTGACCCAGAGCCTCTCTATTTCACCCAGAGCCAGAAGATTAGATTGGAGAAAAGAATATCTCATGTTATATAATCACCCACTCATTCCTCTCACACTGTACTCATAACATGACTACATGGCTATGAAGCACATTACAGTACATTCACATTATCTGATCGTTTTGAATGAAGAGTAACACTTTAGTTTACTGTACTCCCAACCTCTCCCCCAGGCTCAATAGCTGAGAGCCAACTGGTGGATGAGATTACTGAGATGACTGCACTGTACTGCTGTTACACTGTATTGTTTGTTTGTTGGTATAGTATAGTGTAACATGTATTATTCATGGGAATACAAAGGACTTCCATGGTCTTGGGGCTATGTTGACAGTTAGTGCTGTAAGTACTGTGTACTGAAAAGTCATTTCAACACATTTCTAAAGAATAATAAGAACACTTGAGAGCCTTCTTAGAATCCGTAGAATCATACAGTTGTAGAATGGGCCAAACCATTAGTGGTGATTATTCACAAAACTCTGTTTATTGGCATAGACCATGGCGTTGGGATGACCCCTGGCTTCCTTTTGTTGTGGTACGGCCCATAGAGAAAACAATTAGAAACAGTACAATGTTGACTGAGGCAGGACAGGTTAAGTGGTTCGCTCCAGTGGACAGAAACAGCACGAGGCTTTCCGTAGATACGAGAGTACTGGGAGAAATGTTTCTGTATCTTAACGGAACCAACCTGGGTCCTGTTCAGACCAACCTGGGCCCTGTTCAGACCAAACTGGGTCCTGTTCAGACCATCCTGGGCCCTGTTCAGTCCCACCTGGGTCCTGTTCAGACCATCCTGGGCCCTGTTCAGTCCCACCTGGGCCCTGTTCAGACCCACCTGGGCCCTGTTCAGACCAACCTGGGCCCTGTTCAGACCTACCTGGGTCCTGTTTACACCAACCTGGGTCCTGTTCAGACCCACCTGGGTCCTGTTCAGACCAACCTGGGTTTTGGGTCCTGTTCAGACCAATCTGGGTCCTGTTCAGACCTACCTGGGTCCTGTTCAGACCCACCTGGGTCCTGTTCAGACCCACCTGGATCCTGTTCAGACCTACCAGGGTCCTGGGTCCTGTTCAGACCTACCTGGGTCCTGTTCAGACCAACCTGGGTCAAGTTCAGACCCACCTGTTCAGACCAGCATGGGTCCTGTTCAGACCCACCTGGGTCCTGTTCAGACCGACCTGGGTCCTGGGTCCTGTTCAGGCCCACCTGGGTCCTCGGTCCTGTTCAGACCAACCTGGGTCCTGTTCAGACCAACCTGGGTCCTGTTCAAACCCACCTGTTCAGACCAGCATGAGTCCTGTTCAGACCCACCTGGGTCCTGGGTCCTGTTCAGACCGACCTGGGTCCTGTTCAGACCCACCTGGGTCCTGTTCAGACCCACCTGGGTCCGGTTCAGACCATCTTGGGTCCTGTTCAGACCCACTTGTGTCCGGTTCAGACCTACCTGGGTCCTGTTCAGACCCACCTGGGCCCTGTTCAGACCCACTTGTGTCCGGTTCAGACCTACCTGGGTCCTGTTCAGACCCACCTGGGTCCTGTTCAAACCTACCTGGGTCCTGTTCAGACCAACTTGGGTTTTGGGTCCTGTTCAGACCAATCTGGGTCCTGTTCAGACTTACCTGGGTCCTGTTCAGACCTACCTGGATCCTGTTCAGACCAATCTGGGTCCTGTTCAGACCTACCTGGGTCCTGGGTCCTGTTCTACATTCACATTTACATTTACGTCATTTAGCAGACGCTCTTATCCAGAGCGACTTACAAATTGGTGCATTCACCTTATGATATCCAGTGGAACAACCACTTTACAATAGTACATCTATATCTATTTTTTTGTGGGGGGGAGGGGTTAGAAGGATTACTTTATCCTATCCCAGGTATTCCTTAAAGAGGTGGGGTTTCAGGTGTCTCCGGAAGGTGGTGATTGACTCCGCTGTCCTGGTGTCGTGAGGGAGCTTGTTCCACCATTGGGGTGCCAGAGAAGCGAACAGTTTTGACTGGGCTGAGCGGGAACTGTGCTTCCGCAGAGGTAGGGAGGCGAGCAGGCCAGAGGTGGATGAACGCAGTGCCCTTCTTTGGGTGTAGGGACTGATCAGAGCCTGAAGGTACGGAGGTGCCGTTCCCCTCACAGCTCCGTAGGCAAGCACCATGGTCTTGTAGCAGATGCGAGCTTCAACTGGAAGCCAGTGGAGTGTGTGGAGGAGCGGGGTGACGTGAGAGAACTTGGGAATGGCACAGGCAGGGAGCCCCGCCAGCAGCGAGTTGCAGTAATCCAGACGGGAGATGACAAGTGCCTGGATTAGGACCTGCGCCGCTTCCTGTGTAAGGCAGGGTCGTACTCTGCGAATGTTGTAGAGCATGAACCTACAGGATCGGGTCACCGCCTTGATGTTAGCGGAGAACGACAGGGTGTTGTCCAGGGTCACGCCAAGGCTCTTAGCACTCTGGGAGGAGGACACAATGGAGTTGTCAACCGTGATGGCGAGATCATGGAACGGGCAGTCCTCCCTGGGAGGAAGAGCAGCTCCGTCTTGCCGAGGTTCAGCTTGAGGTGGTGATCCGTCATCCACACTGATATGTCTGCCAGACATGCAGAGATGCGATTCGCCACCTGGTTATCAGAAGGGGGAAAGAAGAAGATTAATTGTGTGTTGTCTGCGTAGCAATGATAGGAGAGACCATGTGAGGATATGACAGAGCCAAGTGACTTGGTGTATAGCGAGAATAGGAGAGGGCCTAGAACAGAGCCCTGGGGGACACCAGTGGTGAGAGCACATGGTGCGGAGACAGATTTTTGCCACGCCACCTGGTAGGAGCGACCTGTCAGGTAGGACGCAATCCAAGAGTGAGCTGCGCCGGAGATGCCCAACTCGGAGAGGGTGGAGAGGAGGATCTGATGGTTCATAGTATCAAAGGCAGCAGATAGGTCTAGAAGGATGAGAGCAGAGGAGAGAGAGTTAGCTTTAGCAGTGCGGAGAGCCTCCGTGACACAGAGAAGAGCAGTCTCAGTTGAATGACCAGTCTTGAAACCTGACTGATTTGGATCAAGAAGGTCATTCTGAGAGAGATAGCAAGAGAGCTGGCCAAGGACGGCATGCTCAAGAGTTTGAGAGAAAAGAAAGAAGGGATACTGGTCTGTAGTTGTTGACATCAGAGGGATCGAGTGTAGGTTTTTTGAGAAGGGGTGCAACTCTCGCTCTCTTGAAGACGGAAGGGACGTAGCCAGCGGTCAAGGATGAGTTGATGAGCGAGGTGAGGTAGGGGAGAAGGTCTCCGGAAATGGTCTGGAGAAGAGAGGAGGGGATAGGGTCAAGCGGGCAGGTTGTTGGGCGGCCGGCCGTCACAAGTCGGAAGATTTCATCTGGAGAGAGAGGGGAGAAAGAGGTCAAAGCATAGGGTAGGGCAACGTGAGCAGGACCAGCGGTGTCGTTTGACTTAACAAACGAGGATCGGATGTCGTCGACCTTCTTTTCAAAATGGTTTACAAAGTCATCCGCAGAGAGGGAGGGGGGGGGGGAGGATTCAGGAGGGAGGAGAAGGTGGCAAAGAGCTTCCTAGGGTTAGAGGCAGATGCTTGGAAGTTAGAATGGTAGAAAGTGGCTTTAGCAGCAGAAACAGAGGAAGAAAATGTAGAGAGGAGGGAGTGAAAAGATGCCAGGTCCGCAGGGAGGCTAGTTTTCCTCCATTTCCGCTCGGCTGCCCAGAGCCCTGTTCTGTGAGCTCGCAATGAGTCGTCAAGCCACGGAGCAGGAGGGGAGGACCGAGCCGGCCGGGAGGATAGGGGACATAGAGAGTCAAAGGATGCAGAAATGGAGGAGAGCATGGTTGAGGAAGCAGAATCAGGAGATTGGTTGGAGAAGGATTGAGCAGAGGGAAGAGATGATAGGATGGAAGAGGAGAGAGTAGCAGGAGAGAGAGCGAAGGTTGCGACGGCGCAATACCATCTGAGTAAGGGCAGAGTGAGTAGTGTTGGAGAAGAGCGAGAGGGAAAAGGATACAAGGTAGTGGTCGGAGACTTGGAGGGGAGTTGCAGTGAGAATAGTAGAACAACAGCATCTAGTAAAGATGAGGTCAAGCGTATTGCCTGCCTTGTGAGATTGGGGGGACGGTGAGAGGGTGAGATCAAAAGAGGAGAGGAGTGGAAAGAAGGAGGCAGAGAGAAATGAGTCAAAGGTAGACGTAGGGAGGTTAAAGTCACCCAGAACTGTGAGGGGTGAGCCATCCTCAGGAAAGGATGGCGTCAAGGCGTCAAGCTCATTGATGAACTCTCCAAGGGAACCTGGTGGGCGATAAATGATAAGGATGTTAAGCTTGAATGGGCTAGTGACTGTGACAGCATGGAATTCAAATGAGGAGATAGACAGATGGGTCAGGGGAGAAAGAGAGAATGTCCACTTGGGAGAGATGAGGATTCCAGTGCCACCACCCCACTGACCAGATGCTCTCGGGGTATGCGAGAACACGTGTCAGACGAGGAGAGAGCAAGGTTGGTCTGGGTGGTCTGACCTACCTGGGTCCTGTTCAGACCGACCTGGGTCCTGTTCAGACTCACCTGGGTCCTGGGTCCTGTTCAGACCCACCTGGGTCCTGTTCAGACCAACCTGTTCAGACCAGCATGGGTCCTGTTCAGACCCACCTGGGTCCTGTTCAGACCGACCTGGGTCCTGTTCAGACCGACCTGGGTCCTATTCAGACCTACCTGGGTCCTGTTCAGACCCACCTGGGTCCTGTTCAGACCGACCTGGGTCCTGTTCAGACCGACCTGGGTCCTATTCAGACCTACCTGGGTCCTGTTCAGACCCATCTGGGTCCTGTTCAGTAGCTATTAAATGTGGTAAAATGTTTTGAATCTGCCTGATTTTGTCCAATGAAAATGTTTAATTTTCAGTTTCTGTTCTTGTGCCAGCTGAACATGATGCTGGTGAATTACAGGTTGAACACACTAACTAGAAAGGTCATGCTTCTCCAGCACTTCCTAGATGTGGCCAAACTTTGTTACAGGCACTATAGTTTAAGTCATAACCTTTGAAAATGAATGATTGAAGAGGGAAAGGTTGAAGAGTAGAGAGAAGAGATGGATAAAGTGGGTGGAATGAGCAGTCAGAGTCCTGAGAGAAGATACATCATCAAACTGGAAAAATCCTGTGCCAAGAGAAATGAGAGAGGTAGAGGAGGAGAGTAGATGAGGAAAAGAAAGGAGAGCAGGGTAGAAAAAGGATGAGAAAAGGGATTGAATGCGTTAGCAGATTCTTGAGGTTAGGGTTATAGGAGGATTGAGAAGGAGAATAAGATGGATGGAGACAACTGGGAGAACAAAGAGTGAGGATATGTACAGAAAAGAGAGAGAGAGAATTCTTGTGAATATGCTAGAAATACCTAATTTTAAGACAGACATGTTTGTGTCTCTGAACTCTAAATCTGTGTGTGTCTCCGTCTGTGTGTGTGTGTACAGTATGTCTGCGCCTGTGTGTTAGTGTGTGTGTGTGTATGTCTACGGCTGTGTGTGGGCTGATAGTGGGGCCATGTGAGCAGAGTGTTTCTTTCTCACCAGTGTTGGCTTTCAGCAGCTGGCAGAGAACTCAGGGTAGAACCCAGAACCTACCCATAAACTACTGAGTCACCATCTATCTGCCTTATATTCTGTCTACCTCTTTCCTTCAATCAGCTCTAAGTATACACTCTGGCACCCATTCCACCAACACACATATTGTATGCACTTACACACGAACACACTAAATCCCGATAGCAATCAGAGACGTGTGTATTATTAATGTTATTGAGAAGGTATTTCCGTAGGGAGAGTATTTCGTGGGAGTTTGGCTTTGTCTCATCGGCTTGTGGTGGCTGTGTTTGAAATAGTTGAATGTAATAACCAACACGTTAGCATTTCAGGGAAGAGTAGGCGGATAGTAACCCCATGACCACCCAACTGAATCCGCATCCCATAGCAACTTTGACTCAGCTTGTTCCAGAAATAGCCTCTAGTCCCTTCTCAGGCTTCTTGGTGTCTCACCTCTTCTTACCACCCAATAGGGCCACCTGTAGAAGCCACAAGATACTTCCATTTTTCTCTCTCCAAAGCCTGAGGAAATTCATGACCCTAAAACAGGTCAAGAATTTAATCATTTAAACCTTTGGAGTGAGCATATTGTTTGTTATTTCCACTCTGTCTCTACCCCCATTTAAGTTGAGATGGGCTTCAACAAAGCATTTCCGGTGCCGCTACCAAATGTTAGCCCTGATATGTTAGCCTAGCGTAGGACCAATAACCAAAAGGTTGCTCGTTCGTGTCCCAGAGCCGACTAGGTGAAAAATCTGTCAATGTGCCCTTGAGCAAGGCACTTAACCCTAATTGCTCCTGTAAGATGTTCTGTATAAGAGCATCTGCTAAATAACTAAAATGTCAATGTAAAATGATATGTTAGCCCCGATATGTTAGCCCCGATATGTTAGCCGCGATATGTTAGCCCTGATGCAATTACATACTTTACAAGAATACACAATATGAGGACATCATTCTATGGTCCAGGTGTAAGAATCATCAAGAGCCAATTACGCTGAGCATCTTGCAACATTCTGGAAGGGGTCATGTTCAGCACATTATGTATGGGTACCAAATAGTACCCTATTTCCTAGGGCTCTGGTCAAAAGTAGAGCACTATGTAGGGAATAGGGTGCCATTTAGGATGCAGAATATGTTTTGTGAATTGATTTATTGACGGCCTCAATATAGAAAACATGAAAACAAATCACAGCAATAAAATAAGTAGCCTTGCCCGAGCCAAAACGGCCCATAAGGCAAGAGCCTATCTCCTGTTTCTGTAGTGTGAGTACAACCATGGACAGGACACTAGTTTATCACAGGGCCTTCATCCAAGCAATAATTCAACATGATTGAACTGGCTTTCACACAGTGTCCTGAAATGACTGGACAGGGAGAGGAGTAGAGCACCATACGCATCCAATGAGTTGCCGTTTTTTGGTATGCATCCCAAATGGCACCCTATTCCCTATGTATTGCGCTACGTTTGGCCCAGAGCCCTATCAGAAGTAGAGCACTATGAAGGGAATATGGTACCATTTGAGACTCAGCCTTGGTTGTGGACAGCCTCACAACAATCAGGGAGGAGTGTGAGAGTTCTAGAGTGTGGAACCACAAAAAGAGACTTCTAGAACCACATAAAGGAGGAGGCGGATTCCAGACGTGATGAAGAATGTGGGAGAGGGTTGGAGTAGGTGGGACAAGGGTGTGTATGTGTGTGTGTGTGTGTGTGTGTGTGTGTGTGTGTGTGTGTGTGTGTGTGTGTGTGTGTGTGTGTGTGTGTGTGTGTGTGTGTGTGTGTGTGTGTGTGTGTGTGTATGTGTGTGTGTAAGGGTCAGAGACAGTGACAGTGACAGAGATACTAAAAGTACAAGTCAGATTCCCAATAACCCAAGCCCAACCCCCTCTCTTGAGTTTGTTTGTGTGTGTGTGTCTTCCTGCCTAGCTGCCCTTCAAACAGTGAGTAATGGCATTTGTCATTTACAGCTTTTAACAACCCCTCTGTAATTGGAATATTTCCGCTTCACCAAATTTGATTTCACCAGGACCGCATGAAACAGACCACCACCCTTCTGTAGAGAGAGAGAGAGAGAGATGGAGGGAAGGAGGGAGAAAGAGAGAGAGGTAGAGTGGGAGAGAAATAAATGATGAAAGAAGTTAAAAGACTAAATGAAAGAGAGAAAGAGAGAACGGGAATAGAATGAGGGGGAATGAGAGAGAGAGAAAGAACAACTGAACTAAATAAAGAAAGGAGGAGGGTTGTCTGATGTTGTACTAACCACTAATATGACCTCAACAGCGTACCAGGCCATTAAAAGTCATGGAGGGCTTTTCAGCTCCTCAGTCATGGGGAGACCACTGATTAACATGGAGGATGTAAACAATGTTAGCATCCCTATATAGTGCACTACTTTCGACCAGAGCCCATAGGTAGTAGGGAATAGGATGTCATTTGGGACGCAGATATAGTCAGCATACTGTGACTCCGCTCAAAACAATCATATAGCATCATCATCATCATCATCATCATCATTAATATATTCAATAGCAGGACTAATTAATATAATACATATAACATCCTAATTAATATCTTCAATAGCAGGACTAATTCATATAATCATATAACATCCTAATTAATATCTTCAATAGCAGGACTAATTTATATAATCATATAACATCCTAATTAATATCTTCAATAGCAGGACTAATTAATATAATACATATAACATCCTAATTAATATCTTCAATAGCAGGACTAATTCATATAATCATATAACATCCTAATTAATATCTTCAATAGCAGGACTAATTAATATAATACATATAACATCCTAATTAATATCTTCAATATTAGGACTAATTCATACAACCAACAATGATGAGACAGTCTACAGGGAGGAGGTGAGGGCTCTGGGAGTGTGGTGCCAGGAAAATAATCAACAAAACAAAGGAGATGATCGTGGACTTCAGGAAGCAGCAGAGGGAGCACCCCCTTATACAAATTGATGGGACCGCAGTGGAGAAGGTGGAAAGCTTCAAGTTCCTTGGCGTACACATCACTGACAAACTGAAATGGTCCACCCACACAGACAGTGTGGTGTAGAAGGCACAACAGCGCCTCTTCAACCTCAGGAGGCTGAAGAAATTTGTCTTGTCACCCAAGACCTTCACAAACCTTTACAGGTGCACAATTGAGAGCATCCTGTCAGGCTGTATCACCGCCTGGTACGGCAACTACACCCCTCACAACCGCAATGCTCTCCAGAGGGTGGTGCGGTCTGCCCAACGCATTACCGGGGGCAAACTTCTGCCCTCCTGGACACCTATATCACCCGATGCCATAGGAAGGCCAAAAAGATCATCAAGGACAACAACCACCCGAGCCATTGCCTGTTCACCCCGCTAACATCCAGAAGGCGAGGTCAGTACAGGTGCATCAAAGCTGGGACCGAGAGACTGAAAAACAGCTTCTATCTCAAGGCCATCAGACTGCTAAACAGCCATCACTAACACATTAGAGGCTGCTGCCTATAGACATAGATTAGGAATCACTGGCCACTTTTAGAAATGGATCACTAGCCACTTTAATAGTGTCCCGTATCTAGCATTACTCATCTCATATGTATAAACTGCACTCCACACTATTCTACTGTATCTTAGTCACTTTTAAATTGTGGTTACATATTGCATCACCCATTTCACATGTATATACTGTATTGTATTCTATACTACACCACTGACTGTTAAACAGCCATCTCCAGCACATCAGAGGCTGCTGCCTATAGACATAGACTAGGAATCACTGGCCACTTTAAGGAAATGAAACACTAGCCACTTTAATAATGCCTCCGTATCTTGCATTACTGATCTCATATGTATATACTGTACTCTATACTGTTCTAAGGTGTCTTAGTCACTTTAATTGTGTGTAAATATTGCATCACCTATCTCATATGTATATACTGTACTCTATAATATGCCAATGTATTTTAGTCCAATAACACTCTGACATATATGTATATATATTCTTAATCCATTCCTTACTTAGAGTAATGTGTATTGTGGGTATATGTTGTGAAACTGTTAGATATTACTGCATGGTCAGAACTAGAAACACAAGCATTTCGCTACACCCGCAATAACATCTGCTAACCATGTGTATGTGACCAATAACATTTGATTTGATTTGATATAACATCCTAATGAATATATTCAATAGCAGGACTAATTCATATAATCATATAACATCCTAATGAATATATTCAATAGCAGGACTAATTCATATAATCATATAACTTCCTAATTAATATCTTCAATAGCAGGACTAATTCATATAATCATATAACATCCTAATGAATATATTCAATAGCAGGACTAATTCATATAATCATATAACATCCTAATTAATATATTCAATAGCAGGACTAATTCATATAATACATATAACATCCTAATTAATATCTTCAATAGCAGGACTAATTCATATAATCATATAACATCCTAATTAATATATTCAACAGCAGGACTAATTCATATAATACATATAACAACCTAATTAATATCTTCAATAGCAGGACTAATTCATATAATCATATAACATCCTAATGAATATATTCAATAGCAGGACTAATTCATATAATCATATAACATCCTAATTAATATCTTCAATAGCAGGACTAATTCATATAATTATATAACATCCTAATTAATATATTCAATAGCAGGACTAATTCATATAATCATATAGCATCATAATTAGTATCTTCAATAGCAGTATCCTCTTGCTGTGGGGTGCCTTGAAACAAGAGTGCAGACAGGACTAATTAGAACATATAAGCGTAGCTGTTACGTGCCTCCTAGCAGGAGGGAGGTGCAGGAATCAGGAGCAGGAGAGCAAGGAAGTCCCAGTGGCACAAACGTTTATTAAAGGAGTCCCAACTCAACAACAACATGGGGGGAAACACGCTCAAACGAAGTCGCCACACACAGGGAAAGTAACGCAACACACGGAGGAGAAACCTCTACTCCTAAACAAATATCTAAACGGTACACCTACCGAATGATAAGAAAACCCCGTGGTGCAGACACGTACCCCTAACAGAGTAACACATACAAACAATCCCACACAAAGACTAGCAGGCAGCGGAGATAAATAAACCCCCCCAAATCAACTAAATGAAATACATGTGTGACAAAACAGACAGACACAAACGAAAAGGAAAAATGGATCGGTGGCAGGTAGTAGGCCTGCGACGACGACCGCCGAGCACCGCCCAAACACGGAGAGGAGACACCTTCGGTGGTTGTCGTGACAGTAGCTATCAACAGACACCTATTCTGCTGCCCTGGGGTGAACAGTCATTGTCTGTGGTGTGAAAAGCTTGATGGAATAAGACAGCCAAGTCAACACTGTTTGAGGAAGACTTCTAGGAAAAAACTTTTCACAAGTTTAGCCTACTGGACTTTGTATATTTTCCCAGAATGCACTGAGCTTGACCTTGAACCCTCACTGCGCTGTTAAACCATGTGAACTATGAGGATGTATTCTCACTATTACATACAGGGACTACTAAGTCTAAGGCATGTGCCAAAAGTCAACCGCATCACAACACTACACACCAGCTGTGATCCTGTAGGCTGTGTACCAAATGGCACCCTATTCCCTATAGCGCACTACGTTTGATAGGGCTCTGGTCAAAAGTAGTACACAATATAGGGAATAGGGTGCGATATAGGGTGCGATTTGGGACACTACCCTAGTAGTGTTCCCCCATATTGATTTCCAAATAGCATTCCTACAGATATGGACGCAAGCCAGAGTCACGCTTGAGGTTGAAGTTACCCTTAACCACAGATCTAGGATTACATTTCCCTTCACCCTGTCCTAACCTGAGCCATCAGGGGATGAAGAAAGATCTGACCCCAGATCAGTGGTAAGGGGCGACGTCTATATGGTACAGTATGTGTAGATGCGACCCTAGTAACCCTGTCTGTCTGTCTGTCTGTCTGTCTGTCTGTCTGTCTGTCTGTCTGTCTGTCTGTCTGTCTGTCTGTCTGTCTGTCTGTCTGTCTGTCTGTCTGTCTGTCTGTCTGTCTGTCTCTGTCTGTCTGTCTGTCACCCTCTCTTCTTCACTATGTATTCACAGTTCCTGACACTGGCCCGATGTTCCCCTCAATCCCCCTCTTCTTCTGCCCTTCTCCTTCTCTGTCTTTATCTCCCTCTCTCTGCCAGTCGTTCCCTCGTTCTCTCTCTGTTTTCCTCACAATCTTACTAGGAAGTCAGACCTCTCTCTCTCCCCTTCTCTGTGTTTATCTCCCTCTGTGTCTTTCTTTCTCTATCACTTTTTACATCTCCCTCTCTCTATCAATGTCCTTGTTTCACTATCTTTACTGATTCTGAAGTTTAAAAAACTAGGAACTTGAACAAACAAATGCTTGCAATGACTCACACAATCACAAAAATACAGTGGTGTAAAGTACTACTTAAGTCTTTTTTGGTATCTGTACTTTGACAACTTTTACTTTTACTTCACTACTTTCCTAAAGAAATTATTGTACTTTTTACTCCATACATTTTCCCTGACACCTAAAAGTACTGCTTAGCAGGACAGGAAAACGGCCCAATTCACACACCTACTTTTGTTTGTAAATTATTTCTGTGTTGGAATGTGCCCCTGGCTATGCGAAAATAAAAAAAACAAGAAAATGGTGCCATCTGATTTGCTTAACATAAGGAATTTGAAATGATTTATACTTTTACTTTTGATACTTAAGTACATTTACGTTTGATACTTAAGTAAACCAAATACTTTTAGACTTTTACTCAAGTATTATTTTACTGTGAGACTTTCACTTGAGTCATTTTCTATTAATGTATCTTTACTTTTACTCAAGTATGACAACTGGGTACTTTTTCCACCACTGCAAAAATACTCACAGCCTCTCACACCCCCCCACTCCCCCACACACTCGACATGTTTAAAACAGAGAGATACCACGCCCGTCAGATGATAGACGATGAGAGTGTATTGTGAAGGAAATTAACTGGATCTGTGTGTCTGTGTGTCGTGGAGGGGTGTAGTCTGTCTCACTTCATCACTGTGTAGGGAACTGGGGTTACCACAGGAACACCCGGTATAAACACACACACACACACACACGCACACACGCACACACGCACACACGCACACACGCACACGCACGCGCACACACACGCACACACACACACACACACACACACACACACACACACACACACACACACACACACACAGGGCCTAATCAATACCCTGCGCCAGAACTCTTCGACCCGGTTCACTGACACACTCCTCTCATTACGCTTACTAAGCCCAGGGCCTAAACCAGGGCACGGAGAGTTCACTGGGGAGCGTGTGTGTGTGTATTTACGTGTGTCTGTGTGTTGCTGACGGATGAGCTCCAGCTCTGCTCTGGGGGGCTGGTGGAGGGGATTTGAGAATGATGGGGGACATAAAGCTGGGGTGAGAGTTGAGTACTTCAACTTAAAGGATATACTAGCAACAGCAGAGGAAAACAACTCTAGGCTTTGAGGACTGAAGACAAGGATGACAACCATCATGCCCTGTGAAAGACTGCAAACCACACTCACAGAAGGCTCCATACAACTGAATGGAGAATATCTGTTCCCCTTTGACCCACTTCTTAATCTTAACGACATGTTGATGGACCAACATAACTGTAAAGATACACTGCAACTCCCAACATGTACTGCAGAAGGGATTCATAGAGCAAGTTCCTCCATAGAAAGGACTTAAGCACCACTATTGGTTCCTCTTTGAACCTATCATAATCACACCTGTTGATGGACCAATGACGTCTCTCATTTTCCCCTCTTTTTACTTCCTAAGTCAAGCAAGTCCAGTTCATTTTAGTTCGCAAGTTAAGCTAGGCAAAGCCTTTACTTTACACCTGAAAATCGCTTACAGCAATAACATGACCTTGTTCAAATGCAAAACCTGGGATAGATTATATTATGTTGTTCTCGTCCTGTGTGAAACTACCTGGATGACATCAGCTAAGTAAACAAAACAATAGCTTGATAAATGTTTAAATGGAAGTATCATAAACTGTTACAACGCAGGTAGTATATTTAAGTATATTTAGTGTTTAAGATGTTAGAAAGGCTGGCAGGCAGGCAAACACACACACACACACACACACACACACACACACACACACACACACACACACACACACACACACACACACACACACACACACACACACAGGATCAACAGCTGTTGCTTTCCAAACAAGGTGAGATTTCTCCCGACCCCTCCGGCCTCCGCCTCCGCCTCCAGTATTTATGCTGCAATAGTTTGTGTCGGGGGGCTAGGGTCTGTCTGTTATATCTGGAGTATTTCTCCTGTCTTATCCGGTGTCCTGTGTGAATTTAATTATGCTCTCTAATGCTCTCTCTCTCTTTTTCTCTCTCTCTCTCTTTCTGTTTCTTTCTTTCGCTCTGAGGACCTGAGCCCTAAGACCATGCCTCAAGACTACCTGGCCTGATGACTGTCCCCAGTCCACCTGATCGTGCTGCTGCTCCAGTTTCAACTGTTCTGCCTGCGGCTATGGGACCCTGACCTGTTCACCGGACATGCTACCTTGTCCCAGATCTGCTGTTTTCAACTCTCTAGAGACAGCAAGAGTGGTAGAGATACTCGGAATGATTGGCTATGAAAAGCCAACTGACATTTACTCCTGAGGTGCTGACCTGTTGCACCCTCTACAACCACTGTGATTATTATTATTTGACCCTGCTGGTCATCTATGAACATTTGAACATCTTGGCCATGTTCTGTTAAAATCTCCACCCGGCACAGCCAGAAGAGGACTGGCCACCCCTCATAGCCTGGTTCCTCTCTAGGTTTCTTCCTAGGTTTTGGCCTTTCTAGGGAGTTTTTCCTAGCCACCGTGCTTCTACACCTGCATTGCTTGCTGTTTGTGGTTTTAGGCTGGGTTTCTGTACAGCACTTTGTGACATCAGCTGATGTAAGAAGGGCTCTATAAATACATTTGATTGATTTGATTGAGATGTTGGACTGTTTTCACAGTAACCATGATGACAACACTGCCCTTTCAACTTTCCCTAGAAGTCAGTTCTAAACAATCTTAGTCAGTGTCTGAAATGACACCCTATTCCCTACATAGTGAATTCCCTTCATATTCCCTACATAGTGAATTCCCTTCATATTCCCTACATAGTGAATTCTCCTCATATTCCCAACATAGTGAATTCTCCTCATATTCCCTACATAGTGAATTCTCCTCATATTCCCAACATAGTGAATTCCCTTCATATTCCCTACATAGTGAATTCTCTTCATATTCCCTACATAGTGAATTCTCTTCATATTCCCTACATAGTGAATTCTCTTCATATTCCCTACATAGTGAATTCTCTTCATATTCCCTACATAGTGAATTCTCTTCATATTCCCTACATAGTGAATTCCCTTCATATTCCCTACATAGTGAATTCCCTTCATATTCCCTACATAGTGAATTCTCTTCATATTCCCTACATAGTGAATTCCCTTCATATTCCCTACATAGTGAATTCTCTTCATATTCCCTACATAGTGAATTCCCTTCATATTCCCTACATAGTGAATTCTCTTCATATTCCGTACATAGTGAATTCTCTTCATATTCCGTACATAGTGAATTCTCTTCATATTCCCTACATAGTGAATTCTCTTCATATTCCGTACATAGTGAATTCTCTTCATATTCCCTACATAGTGAATTCCCTTCATATTCCCTACATAGTGAATTCTCTTCATATTCCCTACATAGTGAATTCTCTTCATATTCCCTACATAGTGAATTCTCTTCATATTCCCTACATAGTGAATTCTCTTCATATTCCCTACATAGTGAATTCTCTTCATATTCCCTACATAGTGAATTCTCTTCATATTCCCTACATAGTGAATTCTCTTCATATTCCCTACATAGTGAATTCTCTTCATATTCCCTACATAGTGAATTCTCTTCATATTCCCTACGTAGTGAATTCTCTTCATATTCCCTACGTAGTGAATTCCCTTCATATTCCCTACATAGTGAATTCTCTTCATATTCCCTACATAGTGAATTCTCTTCATATTCCCTACATAGTGAATTCTCTTCATATTCCCTACATAGTGAATTCTCTTCATATTCCCTACATAGTGAATTCTCTTCATATTCCCTACAACCATTCCCCTACGGGGCCTCTAAACAGGGAAAAGGGTGCCATTCCAGACACAGACTTATTTTTCCATGAGAATGGAGAACATTCCAGAATTGCACCATAATTGGCACATTAAAAGCGATCATTAAAACGAGAGAGGAGAGAGCGAGAGAGTGAGAGAGAGAGAGAGAGAGAGAGACGAAGCCCTTTTCCAGACGTCCTCGTTAAAGTGCACTCTGGGTAATTCTCATTAGCATTACAGTATGTGCTTCTGACTACAGCCCCCCTTTTCTTGGCACGGTCTCTTAGCAAAATTATGGATGTTGTTTTTGAAGCCTTGCATTTTTGAAGTGTTAAGTGGGCGAAATATGCAAAATTCTGTTTTATGTCAAACGAAACATATGATTGGAAAGCACAAGTGGTTCTTATTATTCTGAGATGGATTTGAATGGGTGGGGTGACGTAGAAATATGATATATAGATCAGCCATACTAGAGGTACTGAATGTAGTGGATACATGGCTGCACTGTCTACAACTCCACATGTTAGATATTTCATCCTAATGTTAAAAAAAATGATAGCGCTGGATATATGGATGTACTGTCCATGACTCCCTATGCTATAAATGTATAGGAATAGTAAGACATACTGTGCTTCATGGCCAAATCTCCTGATGATTCCTACTAAAGTTGATCCAAGCCATCCCCTATCTATCCATCTCAATCTGAACCTAGACTGAACTTCACTGAAATATTCTGCTCTGTTGAGTAGGCCTTAGGTCAATGAGTGAGAATGGTGTGTGTGTGTGTGTGTGTGTGTGTGTGTGTGTGTGTGTGTGTGTGTGTGTGTGTGTGTGTGTGTGTGTGTGTGTGTGTGTGTGTGTGTGTGTGTGTGTGTGTGTGTGTGTGTGTGTGTGTGTGTGTGTGTGTATGCATTTTAGAGTTGGCTGTAGAAGAATACGAATGAATACAGATGAGAAAATTAAAAAACAGTAAAATAAATACATAGCAGACACAGGAAGATAAGGGATATTGTTTACTTTGTGTTTTACCAGCTGGAAGATAATGGATATTGTTCACTCTGTGTGTTACCAGCTGGATGATAAGGGATATTGTTCACTCTGTGTATACAGTCGTGGCCAAAAGTTTTGACAATGACACAAATATTAATTTTCACAGTCTGCTGCCTCAGTTTGTATGATGGCAATTTGCATATACTCCAGAATGTTATGAAGAGTGATCAGATGAATTGCAATTAATTGCAAAGTCCCTCTTTGCAATGCAAATGAACTGAATCCCCAAAAACATTTCCACCGCATTTCAGCCCTGCCACAAAAGGACCAGCTGACACCATGTCAGTGATTCTCTCGTTAACACAGGTGTGAGTGTTGACGAGGACAAGGCTGGAGATCACTCTGTCATGCTGATTGAGTTTGAATAACAGACTGGAAGTTTCAAAAGGAGGGTGGTGCGTGGAATCATTGTTCTTCCTCTGTCATCCATGGTCACCTACAAGGAAACACGTGCCATCATCATTGCTTTGCACAAAAAGGGCTTCCCAGGCAAGGATATTGCTGCCAGTAAGATTGCACCTAAATCAACCACTTATCGGACTTCAAGGAGAGCGGTTCAATTGTTGTGAAGAAGGCATCAGGGCGCCCAAGAAAGTCCAGCAAGCGCCAGGACTGTCTCCTAAAGTTGATTCAGCAGCGGGATCGGGGCACCACCAGTACAGAGCTTGCTCAGGAATGGAAGCAGGTAGGTGTGAGTGCATCTGCATGCCTGAGGCGAAGACCTTTGGAGGATGGCCTGGTGTCAAGAAGGGCAGCAAAGAAGCCATTTCTCTCCAGGAAAAACATCAGAGACAGACTGATATTCTGCAAAAGGTACAGGGATTGGACTGCTGAGGACTGGGGTAAAGTCATTTTCTCCGATGAATCCCCTTTCCGATTGTTTGGGGCATCCGGAAAAAGGCTTGTCCGGAGAAGACAAGGTGAGCGCTACCATCAGTCCTGTGTCATGCCAACAGTAAAGCATCCTGAGACCATTCATGTGTGGGGTTGCTTCTCAGCCAAGGGAGTGGGCTCACTCACAATTTTGCCTAAAAACACAGCCATGAATAAAGAATGGTACCAACACATCCTACGAGAGCAACTTCTCCCAACCATCCAGGAACAGTTTGGTGACAAACAATGCCTTTTCCAGCATGATGGAGCACCTTGCCATAAGGCAAAAGTGATAACTAAGTGGCTCAGGGAACAAAACATCGATATTTTGGGTCCATGGCCAGGAAACTCCCCAGACCGTAATCCCATTGAGAACTTGTGGTCAATCCTCAAGAGGCGGGTGGACAAACAAAAACCCACAAATTCTGACAAACTCCAAGCATTGATTATGCAAGAATGGGCTGCCATCAGTCAGGACATGGCCCAGAAGTTAATTGACAGCATGCCAGGGAGGATTGCAGAGGTCTTGAACAAGAAGGGTCAACACTGCAAATATTGACTCTTTGCATCAACTTCATGTAATTGTCAATAAAAGCCTTTGACACTTATGAAATGCTTGTAATTATACGTCAGTATTTCATAGTAACATCTGACAAAAATATCTAAAGACACTGAAGCAGCAAACTTTGTGAAAATTAATATTTGTGTCATTCTCAAAACTTTTGGCCACGACTGTATGGTTAACAATGTAGAAGGAGACATTACTTGATATTAACATACTGTTGACTGCACACTGGGCCCACACTGGCTGAACCAACATGGAAAAGACGTTGAATTGACGTCTGTGCCCAGTGGCTGGGGCTTTCTAAAATACATACTGGTCTAATTGGAGATAATTATGCTTATAAGGAGAGAGAGAGAGAAGACACACAAACACAAACACACGCACGCGCAAGCACATACTTGCAACGTGCGGTCTGAACTCTCCTGGCCGCTTACAACAGTGATTTTTCAGTTTTCCAGTTCAGGAAATGGAGACTTATGTTGTAATCACCGGCACCCACCCACAACACCATGCTGTTCTCAGCCTGCGGTTCTGCTCGCCTCCTTTCTGTCTCTGTCTCTCTCAGTCTTTCTCCTCTTACTCCTTCTCATTTTCTCCTGTATTCTCTCTCTCTCTCTCTCCCTTTCTCTTTAACCCCCCTCTCTCTCTCTCTCTCTCCCTTTCTCTTAACCCCCCCTCTCTCTCTCTCTCTCTCCCTTTCCTCTTAACCCCCCTCTCTACTCTCTCTCTCTCTCCTTTCTCTCTCTCTCTCTTCTCTCCCCTTTTCTCTTTTTAAACCCCCCTTCTCTCTCTCTCCTCTCTCCCCCCTTTCTCTTTACACCCCTCTCTCTCTCTCTCTTCCTCTCCCTTTCTCTTAACCCCCCTCTCTCCTCTCTCTCTCCTTTCTCTTTAACCCCCCCCTCTTCTCTCCTCTGCTCTCTCCCTTTCTCTTTAACCCCCCCTCCTCTCTCTCTCTCTCTTCCCTTGTCTCTTTGAAACCCCTCTCTCTCTCCTCTCTTTCTCTCTCCCCTTTCGTCTTCTGAACCCTCTCTCTTCTCTCTCTTCCCTTTTCTCTTTAACCACTTCCCTTCTCTCTCTCTCTCTCTCTCCCTTTCTCTTTTTACCCCCCTCCCCCCCCCCACTCCCCCTTCTCCTCTCTCTCTCTCTCTCTCCATTTCTCTTTAACCCCCTCTCTCTCTCTCTCTCTCCCTTTCTCTTTCACCCTCTACCTCTCTCTCTCCTCTCTCTCTCCCTTTTCTCTTACCCTCTCTCTCTCTCTCTCGTCTCCTTATCTTTAACCCCCCCTCTCGTCTCTCTCTCCCCTTCTCTTTAACCCCCCTCTCTCTCTCCCTTTCTCTTTAACCCCCCTCTCTCTCTCTCTCCCTTTCTCTTTAACCCCCCTCTCTCTCTCTCTCTCTCCCTTTCTCTTTAACCCCCCCTCTCTCTCTCTCTCTCCCTTTCTCTTTAACCCCCCTCTCTCTCTATCACTCTTGCTCTCTAGCTCTCTATCATTCTCCTCTCTCTCTATTCTCTCTCTCTCTCTGTTTTGTCTCTCTTTCTCTTCAACCCCCCACCTCTCTCTTTCTCTCTCTATCCCATTCTCCCTCTATCTCTCTCTCTCTATACCCCCATTCCTCTCTCTCTCTCGATTGAATAAGCACAAAAGCAGCAGAGGATGGAGAAATGTTGAAATCCTGGGCCAGGATTCAAAATCTATTCCCTCTTTCCCTCCCTCCTTCCCCTGCCTCTTACCAGATCCCCGTCTCTCCTGCCAACACCGGCCCAAAACTGTGAGCAGTATGCACAGCCCTTTAATCTAAAACACATACATGGACACACACTCTGAGAGATCGTTAGTTTAAATAAAGACACATTCCCTCTTAGTGAATTTAAGGCATTAGAGCGCAAACCGACATTTTGGACTCATTCTTAGAGAAAGAAACATAGACAGACAGACGGACATTAACCCGACTCTCCTTCTCTTCTTCCCCCGCTAAAATAGCAGCGCTCTGAGCTCACCTTCTTCCCCCGCTAAAATAGCCACGAGGCCCAGGATGAGTGACTACGGCCTGGGGAGGGAGAGCAGGGTGAGTGGGTGTCCAGCGGGTCAGGGGTCTGGGGTCTGGTCAGGGAGAGTGAGAGAGACATAGATGGACAGACGAACAGACAAAGCTCAACCTGATTCATAGAGGTGAAGAGGGATCTTAACCCGTTAGCACTGTATAATAACTCCATGTAATAAAGCATTTATAATGGGTTAGTGAATACTATATTCATCATTTATTAATCTTTACTCCATTCATAAGATGTTTAATATAGGTCCTTATAATCATTTGTTGTTAGTTGTCAGTTCCGAACGAGTAACCTATAGTTCTATAGTCGCTGTATATCTGACTCTGACCCTGACTGACCCTGTCCCTGACTGACTCTGACCCTGACTGACCCTGACCCTGACTGACTCTGACCCTGACTGACCCTGACCCTGACTGACCCTGACCCTGACTGACTCTGACCCTGACTGACTCTGACCCTGACCCTGACTGACTCTGACCCTGACTGACTCTGACCCTGACTGACCCTGACCCTGACTGACCCTGTCCCTGACTGACCCTGTCCCTGACTGACTCTGATCCTGACTGACCCTGACCCTGACTGACTCTGACCCTGTCCCTGACTGACTCTGTCCCTGACTGACTCTGACCCTGACTGACCCTGACCCTGACTGACTCTGACCCTGACTGACCCTGACCCTGACTGACTCTGACCCTGACTGACCCTGACTGACCCTGACTGACCCTGACCCTGACTGACTCTGACCCTGACTGACTCTGACCCTGACTGACCCTGTCCCTGACTGACCCTGACCCTGACTGACTCTGACTCTGACCCTGACTGACTCTGACCCTGACTGACCCTGTCCCTGACTGACCCTGTCCCTGACTGACTCTGACTGACCCTGACTGACTCTGACCCTGACTGGCCCTGTCCCTGACTGACCCTGTCCCTGACTGACTCTGACCCTGACCCTGACTGACTCTGACCCTGACTGACTCTGTCCCTGACTGACTCTGACCCTGACTGACTCTGACCCTGACCCTGACTGACTCTGACCCTGACCCTGACAGACTCTGACCCTGACAGACTCTGACCCTGACAGACTCTGACCCTGACCCTGACTGACTCTGACTGACCCTGACTGACTCTGACCCTGACTGGCCCTGTCCCTGACTGACCCTGTCCCTGACTGACTCTGACCCTGACCCTGACTGACTCTGACCCTGACTGACTCTGTCCCTGACTGACTCTGACCCTGACTGACTCTGACCCTGACCCTGACTGACTGACCCTGACCCTGACAGACTCTGACCCTGACAGACTCTGACCCTGACAGACTCTGACCCTGACAGACTCTGACCCTGACCCTGACTGACTCTGACTCTGACTGACTCTGACCCTGACTGACTCTGACCCTGACCCTGACTGACTCTGACTATGACTGACTCTGACCCTGACTCTGACCCTGACTGACCCTGACCCTGACTGACTCTGACTCTGACTGACTCTGACCCTGACTGACTTTGACCCTAACTCTGACCCTGACTGACCCTGACCCTGACTCTGACTCTGATCCTGACTGACTCTGACCCAACCCTGACTCTGACCCTGACTGACTCTAACCCTGACTCTGACCCTGACTGACCCTGACTGACCCTGACTGACCCTGACTGACCCTGACCCTGACCCTGACCCTGACTCTGATTCTGACATTGACTCTGGTCCTCACCCTGTACACAGCTTATTTACTTTCTCCTGTTCTTCCTATTTATATTTTTCATGTGGTTTCTACATGACTTTTTATGCATTTTGTTATAGTACTACTGATATTGATTAGTGCATTGTTGGGAAAGAGCAAGCGAGAAAGGCATTTCACTCTACTTGTGAAACTGAATATGACTACCAAGCCTGGCCTATAGACGGCCACTGTTCTCTATCACATGGACCTGCCTGTAGACCCAGCCTCACAGCCAGTCACTTCTGTTTACTCTGTGGACCCGACAGTCTGTGTACATTAGACATAAACAAACAGCACACAAACCTCTCCACTAACTCAGAGATGAAGGGGGATATTCATTGTAAAACTGCCAGGGCTTAAGGGGATAAGGAGACCCCCTTAACCCCCATGTAGCCCATTATCGCAGACCCCCCTTTTATACGCACACACATACATACATGAATGCATATGCACACACACTCTCCTTCTTTGTTTGTGTTTATGCTGGGAAGACTGTATATATGTAGCACTCACATGACCCTCCATTTGAGCCAATGACATTTAGTCACACACACAGGCATACAAATGCACACTAGCGTGGGAAACAACCAAACCAACGTGTGTTTACCGCATCATCTGTAATGGGTCATAGAGACAGATGTAATATTCACACCACAGACTCAACACATTGGACATGGAGGAGAGGAGAGGAGAGGAGAGGAGAGGAGAGGAGAGGAGAGGAGAGGAGAGGAGAGGAGAGGGGAGAGGAGAAGTGGAGGATATGCTTCGATGGTTTAACAGGTTTAACAGTTGTTTTTAATTTAGTGAGGAGGAAATGACTGGAAATGACCATGACTACAACAACAGAAGAGTAAGATGACGGTCTTCATCCAGCCAGCCAACCAAACCCACACCATGAATGCATCCCAAAATGGTGTGGCAACCTACTCCCTGAAAAAGTGCACTACTTTTGATCAGGGTCAACAGGGCTCTGGTCAAAAGGAGTGCACTGTATAGGGAATATGGTGCCATTCAGGACATACCATCTCTCCTAAAGGCCAAATGTTCTAGTGGTCATATTGGTTCTATTAGACACTAGTTTGGGTTGCCATGTTGGGTGAAATCAATTCAGTTACTTCAAATAGGATGCTGTCATAGTCAGCTGGGAGTGATGAGATCATGATGTCAGTAAATGACCTCAGCCTGCAACTGTTGTTTTTATCTTCAATTTAGATTACTGGATGTGCCACACAGTCTCCAAAAATATGACCTTCTAGGTTGTGATTGATTTGTGTTGATTTAGTTTTCGTTTTGTGGCATAGCTAGGACATTAACTATTGGTGATGTACTGCTGGATAGAACACAAACTATAGGTCAAAGGTGAGAGGTCATGAGGGGTCAAGAAAGGGATCATGGTCGTACTGGTCTGTTTCATGGTTCCCATGCCCATAGTACAGGATGAGGACATGGAATGTAGAAATCAGCCACTCACAAGAAAGCCAATGTTCAGAACACTACTGCAACTAGTTGGGTCAGAACAACCTTTTCCAGTTGGATCAGGACAACCTTTTCCTCTCCTCGTTTTCCCCTGGGCCACTATGTGCGAGTTCTAGTACAACTACCCACCACCCTGCCTACCCACCCACAGACCAACACGTGCCTAGGGAAAAGTGACTTACCCTGGGCTGGTTCTCAGCAGAGGCTCCCTGGCCCCTCCAGTAGACTCAGGGCTCCATGGTGGGAAACTGGGTGAGAACACAACAAAGTAGTGAGAGAAATGTGAGAAAGAGGGAGAGAGAAAAAAACTACACAGAGAGAGAGAGAGACAGAGAGACATACAGAGAGAGAAGAAAAACACTACAGAGAGAGCGAGAGAGAGAGAGAGAGAGAGAGAGAGAGAGAGAGAGAGAGAGAGAGAGAGAGAGAGAGACAGAGAGAGGGAGAAAGAAAGAGAAAGAAATTGATCAAAACTACATTGCAGCTATATCATCTTAATAAGTATACCCACTTACTATTGGAACATAGAGTAAAGTGACAGTGCCATAAATTCTGGTGACAATTGTTTGAGCCTGTCACCAACTAAACCATTTATGCTTGACGAACCACCAAATTACAGATTTCAGATATACCCAAATGCTTAGTTTAGATATAAGCGAATGAGAAGGGAGCAGAGGTTTAGCGTAACGCCATATGATGTACAGTGAGGGAAAAAAGTATTTGATCCCCTGCTGATTTTGTACGTTTGCCCACTGACAAAGAAATGATAAGTCTATAATTTTAAAGGTAGGTTTATTTGAACAGTGAGAGACAGAATAACAACAAAAAAATCCAGAAAAAAACATGTAAAAAATGTTATAAATTGATTTGCATTTTAATGAGGGAAATAAGTATTTGACCCCCTCTCAATCAGAAAGATTTCTGGCTCCCAGGTGTCTTTTATACAGGTAACGAGCTGAGATTAGGAGCACACTCTTACAGGGAGTGCTCCTAATCTCAGTTTGTTACCAGTATAAAAGACACCTGTCCACAGAAGCAATCAATCAATCAGATTCCAAACTCTCCACCATGGCCAAGACCAAAGAGCTCTCCAAGGATGTCAGGGACAAGATTGTAGACCTACACAAGGCTGGAATGGGCTACAAGACTATCGCCAAGCAGCTTGGCAGTTGGTGCGATTATTCACAAATGGAAGAAACACAAAAGAACTGTCAATCTCCCTCGGCCTGGGGCTCCATGCAAGATCTCACGGGAGGATCTTGTGAATGATCTCAAGGCAGCTGGGACCATAGTCACCAAGAAAACAATTGGTAACACACTACGCCGTGAAACCCTGAAATCCTGCAGCGCCCGCAAGGTCCCCCTGCTCAAGAAAGCACATATACATGCCCGTCTGAAGTTTGCCAATGAACATCTGAATGATTCAGAGGACAACTGGGTGAAAGTGTTGTGGTCAGATGAGACCAAAATGGAGCTCTTTGGCATCAACTCAACTTGCCGTGTTTGGAGGAGGAGGAATGCTGCCTATGACCCCAAGAACACCATCCCCACCGTCAAACATGGAGGTGGAAACATTATGTTTTGTGGGTGTTTTTCTGCTAAGGGGACAGGACAACTTCACCGCATCAAAGGGGCGATGGACGGGGCCATGTACCGTCAAATCTTGGGTGAGAACCTCCTTCCCTCAGCCAGGGCATTGAAAATGGGTCGTGGATCGGTATTCCAGCATGACAATGACCCAAAACACACGGCCAAGGCAACAAAGGAGTGGCTCAAGAAGAAGCACATTGAGGTCCTGGAGTGGCCTAGCCCTCCTGGAGGGAGCTGAAGGTTCGAGTTGCCAAACGTCAGCCTCAAAACCTTAATGACTTGGAGAAGATCTGCAAAGAGGAGTGGGACAAAATCCCTCCTGAGATGTTTGCAAACCTGGTGGCCAACTACAAGAAACATCTGACCTCTGTGATTGCCAACAAGGGTTTTGCCACCAAGTACTAAGTCATGTTTTGTAGAGGGGTCAAATACTTATTTCCCTCATTAAAATGCAAATCATTTTATAACATTTTTGACATGCGTTTTTCTGGATTTTTGTGTTGTTATTCAGTCTCTCACTCTCTCAATAAACCTACCATTAAAATTATAGACTGATCATTTCTTTGTCAGTGGGCAAACGTACAAAATCAGCAGGGGATCAAATACTTTTTTCCCTCACTGTATTATAGCTGTTCTGACACCTTACTTTAGTCAAAGGCTTCAATTCAGAAAAGAAAATGGATTTCCCATGTATTTTTGTCTTGAGTAATTACAGTACTGAATTCTATTTGTCCCTTTGCGGTTGTGTGTGTATGCGTGCGTGCGTGCATGTGTGTGTGTGTGTGTGTGTGTGTGTGTACCCCATTGCCCTCGTGTGAGTTTAATTAAAGAGAAAACATATAGAGTTCTAACAAGGAAAATTCCCATACTGTATTATGCTGATTTAGATAAAGCAGTGATTCACATCTCTGAGTGTGTCAAGCCCTGACCTGAGAGAGTCGTATTTCTCTGTTTGGTTAGGTCAGGGTGTGACATGGGGTGGGCATTCTATGTGTTGTATGTCTTTGTTGTTTTTTCTTTATTGGCCGAGTATGGTTACCAATCAGAGGCAGCTGTCATTTGTTGTCTCTGATTGGGAATCATACTTAGGCAGCCTTTTTCCCCACCTGTGTTTGTGGGATATAATTCTTTCTGTGAGTGTTTTGTGTGTAGATGTTGTGTGCAGATGTTCCAGAAGTGAACATAACAGTCATCCCACCAAGATAAACAGTGGGAATCGTTGCTAGGAAACCGGGAGACAGAAATGTAAAAGAGAGAAGAGAAGATATAATCAACAGGGTCACAACATACACTACCTGGCAAAAAGTATGTGGACAGCTGCACGTTGAACATCTCATTCCAAAATCATGGGCATTAATATGGAGTTGGTCCCCCCTTTGCTGCTATAACAGCCTCCACTCTTCTGGGAAGGCATTCCACTAGATGTTGGAACACTGCCGCGGGGACTTGCTTCCATTCAGCCACAAGAGTATTAGTGAGGTTGGGCACTGATGTTGGGCGATTAGGCCTGGCTCGCAGTCAGCGTTCCAATTCATCCCAAAGGTGTTCGATGTGGTTGAGGTCAGGGTTCTGTGCAGGCCAGTCAAGTTCTTACACAGCAATCTTGACAAACAATTTCTGTATGGGCATTGCTTTGTGCACGGGGGCATAGTCATGCTGAAACAGGAAAGGGCCTTCCCCAAACTGTTGCCACAAAGTTGGAAGCATAGAATCCTCTACAATGTCATTGTATGCTGTAGCGTTAAGATTTCCCTTCACTAGAAGTAAGGGACCTAGCCCGAACCATGAAAAACATCCCCAGACATTATTCCTCCTCCACCAAACTGTACAGTTGGCACTATGCAATTGGGCCGTTAACGTTCTCCTGGCATTTACCAAACTCAGATTCATCCATTGGACTGCCAGATGGTGTGATTCATCACTCAAGAGAACGCTTTTCCACTGCTCTGATGGTGGCGAGCTTTACACCACTCAGCCGACGCTTGGCATTGAGCATGGTGATCTTAGGCTTGTTTTCCTCTGCTATGCCATGGAAACCCATTTCATGAAGCTCCCGACGAACAGTTATTGTGCTGACGTTGCTTCCAGAGGTAGTTTGAAACTCGGTAGTGACCAACCAAGGACAGACGATTTTTACGAGCTACACTCTTCAGCACACACTGTTATCTGTATGTTTCTCTGGCAACACTGTTATCTGTATGTTTCTCTGACAACACTGTTATCTGTATGTTTCTATGGCAACTGTTATCTGTATGTTTCTCTGACAACACAGTTATCTGTATTTTTCTCTGGCAACACAGTTATCTGTATGTTTCTCTGACAACACTGTTAGTCTGTATGTTTTTCTGGCAACACAGTTATCTGTATGTTTGTCTGACAACAAAGTTACAATATCTGTATGTTTCTCTGACAACACAGTTATCTGTATGTTTGTCTGACAACAAAGTTACAATATCTGTATGTTTCTCTGACAACACAGTTATCTGTATGTTTGTCTGACAACAAAGTTACAATATCTGTAAGTTTCTCTGACAACACTTGTTACGGATACAGGTATCCTGTATGTATCCTGTGTGTGTTTTCGTTTCTCTCTCCTTCTCCCCTCACAGGTGACAATCATCCGTGTTATCTGTATGTTTCTCTGGCAACACTGTTATCTGTATGTTTCTCTGACAACACAGTTATCTGTATGTTTCTCTGACAACACTGTTATCTGTATGTTTCTCTGACAACACAGTTATCTGTATGTTTCTCTGGCAACACTGTTATCTGTATGTTTCTCTGACAACACTGTTATCTGTATGTTTCTCTGGCAACACAGTTATCTGTATGTTTCTCTGACAACACTGTTATCTGTATGTTTCTCTGGCAACACTGTTATCTGTATGTTTCTCTGACAACACAGTTATCTGTATGTTCCTCTGGCAACACTGTTATCTGTATGTTTCTCTGACAACACTGTTATCTGTATGTTTCTCTGGCAACACTGTTATCTGTATGTTTCTCTGACAACACAGTTATCTGTATGTTTCTCTGGCAACACTGTTATCTGTATGTTTCTCTGACAACACTGTTATTTGTATGTTTCTCTGGCAACACAGTTATCTGTATGTTTCTCTGACAACACTGTTATCTGTATGTTTCTCTGGCAACACTGTTATCTGTATGTTTCTCTGACAACACTGTTATCTGTATGTTTCTCTGGCAACACTGTTATCTGTATGTTTCTCTGACAACACTGTTATCTGTATGTTTCTCTGGCAACACAGTTATCTGTATGTTTCTCTGACAACACTGTTATCTGTATGTTTCTCTGGCAACACTGTTATCTGTATGTTTCTCTGGCAACACAGTTATTTGTATGTTTCTCTGACAACACTGTTATCTGTATGTTTCTCTGACAACACTGTTATCTGTATGTTTCTCTGGCAACACTGTTATCTGTATGTTTCTCTGGCAACACAGTTATTTGTATGTTTCTCTGACAACACTGTTATCTGTATGTTTCTCTGACAACACAGTTACCTGTATGTTTCTCTGACAACACTGTTATCTGTATGTTTCTCTGACAACACTGTTATCTGTATGTATCTCTGACAACACTGTTATCTGTATGTTTCTCTGGCAACACTGTTATCTGTATGTTTCTCTGGCAACACTGTTATCTGTATGTTACTCTGGCAACACTGTTATCTGTATGTTTCTCTGGCAACACAGTTACCTGTATGTTTCTCTGACAACACTGTTATCTGTATGTAGACTTCATCCATCCCTCTCCTCCACCCACCCCCTCCATCCATCCCTCTCCTCCACCCACCCCCTCCATCCATCCCTCTCCTCCACCCACCCCCTCCATCCATCCCTCTCCTCCACCTCCCTCCCTCCATCCATCCATCCCTCTCCTCCACCCACCCCCTCCATCCATCCCTCTCCTCCACCCACCCCCTCCATCCATCCCTCTCCTCCACCCACCCCCTCCATTCATCCCTCTCCTCCACCCACCCCCTCCATCCATCCCTCTCCTCCACCCACCCCCTCCATCCATCCCTCTCCTCCACCCACCCCCTCCATCCATCCCTCTCCTCCACCCACCCCCTCCATCCATCCCTCTCCTCCACCTCCCTCCCTCCATCCATCCATCCCTCTCCTCCACCCACCCCCTCCATCCATCCCTCTCCTCCACCCACCCCCTCCATCCATCCCTCTCCTCCACCCACCCCCTCCATTCATCCCTCTCCTCCACCCACCCCCTCCATCCATCCCTCTCCTCCACCCCCCCCCTCCATCCATCCCTCTCCTCCACCCACCCCCTCCATCCATCCCTCTCCTCCACCCACCCCCTCCATCCATCCCTCTCCTCCACCCACCCCCTCCATTCATCCCTCTCCTCCACCCACCCCCTCCATCCATCCCTCTCCTCCACCCACCCCCTCCATCCATCCCTCTCCTCCACCCACCCCCTCCATCCATCCCTCTCCTCCACCCACCCCCTCCATCCATCCCTCTCCTCCACCCACCCCCTCCATCCATCCCTCTCCTCCACCCACCCCCTCCATCCATCCCTCTCCTCCACCCACCCCCTCCATCCATCCCTCTCCTCCACCCACCCCCTCCATCCATCCCTCTCCTCCACCCACCCCCTCCATCCATCCCTCTCCTCCACCCACCCCTCCATCCATCCCTCTCCTCCACCCACCCCCTCCATCCATCCCTCTCCTCCACCTCCCTCCCTCCATCCATCCCTCTTCTCCACTCCCTCCCCCTCTCCACCACTCCATCTCTCCTAACTGAGCAGTGACATTTTGGACCCAGGTTAGTGATTAGTGGTTTGACAGTCAGGACTAGGGGTCTGAGTCAATGATGGTCCAATGATGCCGTGTAGCTGACAGACCTGGCTTCAAATAGTACTAAAAAAATGTAAAATACTTTTAGAGGCGGTTTACCTGACATGGTTTCTGTGGGTTTGCAGGAGCCAGAGCCAGAGAGGAGAGAGGAGACAGGACACAGGAGAGAGGAGACAGGAGACAGGAAAGAGGAGACAGGAGGATAGAGAGAGGAGAGAGGAGAGAGGAGACAGGAAACAGGAGACAGGAGAGAGGAGACAGGAGAGAGGAAACAGGAGAGAGGAGACAGGAGACAGAAAAGAGGAGACAGGAGGATAGAGAGAGGAGAGAGGAGAGAGGAGACAGGAAACAGGAGACAGGAGAGAGGAGACAGGAGAGAGGAAACAGGAGAGAGGAGACAGGAGAGAGGATACAGGAGACAGAAAAGAGGAGACAGGAGGATAGAGAGAGGAGAGAGGAGAGAGGAGAGAGGAGAGAGGAGACAGGAAACAGGAGACAGGAGAGAGGAGACAGGAGAGAGGAAACAGGAGAGAGGAGACAGGAGAGAGGAGACAGGAGACAGGAGAGAGTAGAGATAAGAGGACGACTGGCCACAGAGCAGCTTGCAGTGTAATCTTTGATTTCGAGAAAGTCTTTGAATAAGTATCATCTCCCACACACCAAGTCACCAGTCTCCTCTGGTGTACTTAGTGTTAGACACCAGAGGACCCATAGTAGAAAACACACACACACACAAAACAAACTATGCATACACACATCCAAGCACACACAGTCACATATGCACACATACTCTCAGAAACGTATGGGCCCTCAATCCCATCAACAAACACAGCTGTTGCGACACGGGTCAAACAGTTTCAACGGACCTTGTTTTTTTGTCAGTCTTAATGGACAGACCCAAACGGTTCTGTAGTCTCTGTTGTGTTGCTCGAACACCACTGTTTTAATTCAATCATATGGAGGAGCCACAGGACCATGAGCTCACTGTCACACACACACACACACACACACACACACACACACACACACACACACACACACACACACACACACACACACACACACACACACACACACACACACACACACACACACACACACACACACACACCATGAGCTCACTCTAACCCAGATAATGGATATTCCACATCTGCCCTCTGTTACAGAATCACTACGATAAATCTACAGAACCTTTCATAATCTCCAAGGCAGTAAATCGATAGTTTGGAGAAAGGAACTTTACTTCTGGCCTTCTGAATCCTCAGTACTACACATTTCACTGAAATTTCCCAAAAACATTACCAGGCATGAGGTCATCAGTTTGTATGCACTATGTCATCGTATTTCGCTGTTTAAAAGCGGTTGGATGTATGGAGGATTGGAGGGATGAGAACTGGGCCCAGAATATCCATTAAGTGTTATTATATCCATACTGGACAAAAATATAAACGCAACAGGCAACAATTTCAAAGATTTTACTGAGTTACTGTTCATATAAGGAAATCAGTTAATTGAAATAAATTCATTAGGCCTTAATATATGGATTTCACATGACTGGGCAGGGGTGCAGCCATGGGTGGGCCTGGGAGGGCATAGGCCCACCCACTTGGGAGCCAGGTCCACCCACTGGGGAGCCAGGCCCAGCGAATCAGAATGAGTTTTTCCCACAAAAGGGCATTATTACAGACAGAAATACTCCTCAGCACCCCCGCCCCCCTCAAACAATCCCACAGGTGAAGAAGCTGGACGTGGAGGTCCTGGGCTGGCATGGTTACACGTGGTCTGCGGTTGTGAGGGCGGTTGCATGTACTGCCAAATTCTCTAAAATGACAATGGGCTTATGGTCAAGAAGTGAACATTCAATTCTCTGGCAACCTCTCTGTTGGGCATTCCTGCAGTCAGAATACCAATTGCACGCTCCCTCAACACTTGAGACATCCGTAGCATTGTGTTGTGTGTCCAAACTGCACATTTTAGAGTGGCCTTTTATTGTTCCCAGCACACGGTGCACCTGTGTAATGATCATGCTGTTTAATCATCTTCTTGATATGCCACACCTGTAGAGTGAATGGATTATCTTGAGATAATATGCTTTTTGTGCGTATGCAACATTTCTGGGATCTTTTATTTCAGCTGATGAAAAATGTCACCAACACTTTACATGTTGCGTCTATATTTTTGTTCAGTATATAAAAAAAAACACACGGTATCCATTTTATAATCTAGTAATCTGATTCTGAATTCGAGGTTAATAACTGAATACTACTGTAGAAAAGGTCTAGGCACACCTCTGTGACCTCTGCTATGTAAATAGTGTGCTAAAACACACACACACACACACACACACACACACACACACACCGTGCGGACCACATGCTAACACAGACACATCCCTCTGCATCTGGCAGTGATCTAGAGCCCTAATCAACAGGGATGGGGGTGAGGAGGGTAGGGGTGAGGGGTGAGGGGTAAATTGGGGGGTAACTGTGATTATGGGTAAATGGGAAACAGGGGGCCAGTGCTACACACACACACACACACACACAAATGGAAGGACGCATGCAAGAATGCGCACACACGCATGCACAGTTGCTGGTGGTTTTATTCTGAGTAATGTGGAGAAGTGACTATAGTGAAGGCTCACTGGGAGAGAGTAGACGCCAGGCTACTTTGTCTCTTAGAGTTTATGACTGCGTTCATGTTTGTGAACAATAGAGACAAAAAGAGAACAGATGTTTTATATTACAGATTTCTCATACTTTAGACCAACACAGCTAATTCTCCAATATAGTCTATAGCTCCTTGATTTCTCTAACCTGGTTTGATCCTACATTCAACCTGGGTCAGTAATTGTTTCCCCACTACAGCCCCTTCCTATCCCAGTCTCAGCCCTGTCCTCCCTCCCTTCCCCTCCTACTGTAGCTGTGGTTCCTAGTGTTAAATCACTACAGTCCCTTCCTATCCCAGTCTCAGCCCTGTCCTCCCTCCCTTCCCCTTCTACTGTAGCTGTGGTTCCTAGTGTTAAATCACTACAGTCCCTTCCTGTCCCAGTCTCAGCCCTGTCCTCCCTCCCTTCCCCTCCTACTGTAGCTGTGGTTCCTAGTGTTAAATCACTACAGTCCCTTCCTATCCCAGTCTCAGCCCTGTCCTCCCTCCCTTCCCCTCCTACTGTAGCTGTGGTTCCCAGTGTTAAATCACTACAGTCCCTTCCTATCCCAGTCTCAGCCCTGTCCTCCCTCCCTTCCCCTCCTACTGTAGCTGTGGTTCCTAGTGTTAAATCACTACAGTCCCTTCCTATCCCAGTCTCAGCCCTGTCCTCCCTCCCTTCCCCTCCTACTGTAGCTGTGGTTCCTAGTGTTAAATCACTACAGTCCCTTCCTGTCCCAGTCTCAGCCCTGTCCTCCCTCCCTTCCCCTCCTACTGTAGCTGTGGTTCCTAGTGTTAAATCACTACAGTCCCTTCCTGTCCCAGTCTCAGCCCTGTCCTCCCGCCCTTCCCCTCCTACTGTAGCTGTGGTTCCTAGTGTTAAATCACTACTAGTCCCTTCATTATGATGTCATCATGAGTTGGGTTCCATGGTTCCGTGTTCCGTGTGCCCAGCCCTGAAACTAAGCTCTTGGTGGTGAGGTCAAAACCACCATCGTTTGTCAAGGCGGTCAGAACCAGGGCTCTGTCCTTCTCCTCTCCTCCTTCCTCCGTTCCCTCCCTCCCCAGTGTGGTTGGTGAGAAATGGAGAGAGGGAGGGAGAGAGAGATGGATGGAGAGATGTTTTATGTGAGAAAGGGAGATATTATGAGTGTTGCTGACATCAGCAGTGTGCCACTAAACAAAGGGTTTAACAGACCTATTAGTCCATTCTAATGTTTACATGGGCCCATGTTGATTTTTCCATATTCTATACACCTGTGGGAGTGGGTGTGCATGTGGGTCAGTCAGTAAAATCCTCAAGATTATAAGGAGACATTAATACTCTGTGGGTTTGATGAGAGGGAGAAAAAAATACAGAGATAATATTTAATAATAGACTTGATCCCACCAGGCCTCCCCTCTCTCTTTCCGTCTATCATCCCTCTCTAACCTCTCTCTTTTCCTCTTTTCTTCCCACTCTCCTCCTCTCTCTTTCCAGCTCTCCATCCCTCTCCCCCTCTCTCCCCCTCTCTCTTTCCCTTTATCCACCCCTCTCCCCCTCTCTCTTTCCCTTTATCCATCCCTCTCCCCCTCTCTCCCCCTCTCTCTTTCCCTCTATCAATCCCTCTATCCTTCCCTCTCTCCTTCCCCCTCTCCTTCCCTCTCTCCTTCCCTCTCTCCTTCCCTCTCTCCTTCCCCCTCTCCTTCCCTCTCTCCTTCCCCCTCTCCTTCCCTCTCTCCTTCCCCCTCTCCTTCCCTCCTGTGTAATTTGAGGTAATAACCTCCAATCTCTTCATCGCACAGATCCGCCTTATTAAGGTAAATAAGCACGGCGGTTAACATGTGTGTTCAATTCAGACAATTTTAGATTCACCTCACACACACACACACACACACACACACACACACACACACACACACACACACACACACACACACACACACACACACACAAACTTTCTAGCATATTTAGAGAGTGAGGTCAGGCAATATAGACCATGCCAACACTCCGTACTAACAAACAGTGTCAGACAGACAGGGATTCAGCTTTACAAAACATCAAATCAAAACCTTTAACAGAAATGTCAAAGAAAACTGAGTGGAGGGCAATTACTGACAAACTAGGCAACTCAAAGTCATTCCAGAACCCTTTATACGCCCAGAAAGGTGTATAGAAACAGACTACACAAACACAAGAGCTTCCTGGCTGCCAATCATGTCTAATTGACAGCTGGTTGCCGGGGACGACTGGGAAAAGGATGTAGGCAGCTTGGGGGTCCTGAGTCCTTTAATAGGGGGCCTTCTTATTTCCTGTACAGTACACAACTCAGACAGTGACCACCCAATAACCGCACAGTCCCTCTCAGTGCAACACAAAGGGAGCTGAGAGGAGAGCTGGGAGAGTAGAGTAGTGGATGACCTTTCATTAAAGCAAGAGGCCAAGATTCATTATGAACTCAACCTGACAATGAACTGTGCTGTCTGCTGTCTGTCTTTATGCTTGGACAGCTGCTGCTTCCTTAAGTAAAACACTGTGTGTGTGAGTGTGTGTGGGGGGTAACTTGTGTGTGTTAGTCAGAGGAGGCTGGTGGGAGGAGCTATAGGAGGACAGCTCATTGTAATGGCTGGAATGGAATATATGGAAAGGTATCAAACAAACAGTATTTGGAAGCCACACTCCATTTACTCAACTGGGTTGTGTGTGTGTGTGTGTGTGTGTGTGTGTGTGTGTGTGTGTGTGTGTGTGTGTGTGTGTGTGTGTGTGTGTGTGTGTGTGTGTGTGTGTGTGTGGGAGGGAGGGAGGGAGGGAGGGAGGGAGGGAGGGAGGGAGGGAGGGAGGGGGGGAGAGAGAGACAGGGAGAGAGAGAGAGGGAGAGACAGGGAGAGAGAGAGGGAGAGACAGGGAGAGAGAGGGAGAGACAGGGAGAGAGAGAGGGAGAGAGAGCAAGAGACAAGGAGAGAGAGAGACAGGGAGAGAGAGAGAGAGAGACAGGGAGAGAGAGAGAGACAAAGTATGTTCAGGTGTCAGTATTTCCTATATACAGTGTTTACGTGACCATACATTTGACCAAGATTCATGACTAAGTATTAGATTCAGCATCACTATAACTTGAGGCCAGTCGTAACGGTTCTTGACAGGGATCTCTCTGTGCTGTGGGTATGTAGTCTCAGCATCACTATAACTTGAGGCCAGTCTTAACGGTTCTTCACAGGGATCTCTCTGTGCTGTGGGTATGTAGTCTCAGCATCACTATGACTTGAGGCCAGTCTTAACGGTTCTTGACAGGGATCTCTCTGTGCTGTGGGTATGTAGTCTCAGCATCACTATGACTTGAGGCCAGTCTTAACGGTTCTTGACAGGGATCTCTCTGTGCTGTGGGTATGTAGTCTCAGCATCACTATAACTTGAGGCCAGTCGTAACGGTTCTTCACAGGGATCTCTCTGTGCTGTGGGTATGTAGTCTCAGCATCACTATGACTTGAGGCCAGTCTAAACGGTTCTTCACAGGGATCTCTCTGTGCTGTGGGTATGTAGTCTCAGCATCACTATAACTTGAGGCCAGTCTTAACGGTTCTTCACAGGGATCTCTCTGTGCTGTGGGTATGTAGTCTCAGCATCACTATGACTTGAGGCCAGTCTTAACGGTTCTTCACAGGGATCTCTCTGTGCTGTGGGTATGTAGTCTCAGCATCACTATGACTTGAGGCCAGTCTAAACGGTTCTTCACAGGGATCTCTCTGTGCTGTGGGTATGTAGTCTCAGCATCACTATGACTTGAGGCCAGTCTTAACGGTTCTTCACAGGGATCTCTCTGTGCTGTGGGTATGTAGTCTCAGCATCACTATGACTTGAGGCCAGTCTTAACGGTTCTTCACAGGGATCTCTCTGCGCTGCGGGTATGTAGTCTCAGGCCTGTGGTTGGTTAGTGTGGGGCAGAGTTAAGGCAGGGATTTTAGCCCTGTTTGTGTCTAGGTGGCTTATGCCTGCTTTATGACTGTTTTCTCTGGAGCCACACTAGCTGGTGGGTGCCCTGGTGGTGGAGGGGGACCCTGGGCTAAAGCCTCTTCATCCCTGGGCTGAGGTTGGAGATGAAGCCTGGGAGAGAAGGAGATGGACTGATGGATGAGATGGGGGGATGAGATGAATGGAGGAGTAATGAATCATAATCAGCATTAAGGCCAGGCTGGTTAACAGTCAGAGAGACTATGCTACAGAAGCACCCAAAGCCATAATCACAGGGAACCAAGAAACAGGCCTGTTAAATGAGCTTCACTGCTGATCTAGTAATCACTGGCCATTATGAGGGAAGGGTGTGTGGAGGGCGTATGTGTGTGTGTGTGTGTGTGTGTGTGTGTGTGTGTGTGTGTGTGTGTGTGTGTGTGTGTGTGTGTGTGTGTGTGTGTGTGTGTGTGTGTGTGTGTGTGTGTGTGTGTGTGTGTGTGTGTGTGGGTGTGGGTGTGTGTGTGTGTGTGTGTGTGTGTGTGTGGGCGCTAACGATAAATCAGCTGCCAGTGACTTGGTTGGGATTATTCACAGTTTAGCAGCGCCATCTACAGTATATATCAGGTGTAGACCTACTGACAGCATTGACTTTTAGGTGTATTGACTTTTAGGTGTAGACCTACCAACAGCAATGACTTTTAGTAAGGGTCAATTCAATAAAATAATTGTTACAAAGACCAAATATGTGTTTTAATAAAGGTTATATACTTTTTAAATGTGTTTTGGGACACAACACCCTAATGTAAAAGCAGTGGGTTTATAAGCATGTCTATTTTTTGCATGCTCACTCAACACTTTTTTCACTTTCACCCTGTTGGTATTTATGATATGGCTTCATGAGACAGACATGTGGTCTGTCTCATGAAGACCAATGGTACTAAAGTCCACAGTCTACTGGAAACCTCTGGACCAGAATCTCTACAGCACTGGATCAGGTGTCGGCCCAGAAAAACACCAAAAAATGTAATGAGGTCACACAGCAATTGTCTCAATCACTATGGAGACCCCTTCTGCTACAGGCATGCTTTCCTTTTCAGCCTGTCCTTTTCTTCTACACGTAGAACAGTCTTACCTAGAACAGATCAGAGTAGTAGACTATTCTTGAGAGAGGCCTAAGCAACAGTCAAATCCACAAGGAAGTAGTAGGCCTATGTACATAGTACAATGTTAGATAATGGAGCTTTGTAGTAATCAAACTTTTGACAAACTTGAAAAACTTGTTGGATACATTTGCTGTTTGTTTTCGTTGTGTTTTTCCGAATAGGAACTGAATGGTGAATAATATATTGGGTCATTTGGAGTCACTTCTATTGTAAGTGTCACGACATCGACAGAAGGTGGTGCCCCTCCTCGCCCGGGCGGCGCTCGGGGGGGAGGGGTATTTAGTCTTGCTATGTAGGCCTGTTGTTTGTGCGTGATTATTTTACATCAGGACAATTTTCGTCTGAGGAACAGGTGTTTCCCTCTGCCTGTGGTTTTGCAGAGTTTATTGTGGGCTGCGTCCCTACATTGTGTGTGGGCTGGTATTGGGGGCTTTTGTATTATTCGCCCTGCCCTACCTAGTTTTTGGACAGTGTGGATACCTATTAAACGTGTGTTCACGGACTAGTGTCTCCTGCGCTTGACTTCACTCCTCCTGCTTCGTTGAGCCGCCTTGACAGTAAGTAAGAATGAGAAGATGTTTCTGAACACTTCTATTGTAAATAAGAATGAGATGTTTCTGAATACTTCTATTCATGTTGATGCTAATATGAATAATCACGAACGAATTGTGAATAATGATGAGTGAGAAAGTTAAAGAAGCACAAATATCAACCTAACCCCCCAAAAATGCTAACCTCCCCTGTTATTGGTAATGGTGAGAGGTTAGCATGTTTCATTGTAGTCTCGGTAACCTTCTCACTAAACATTATTCTATTATTTTTCTTCATGGCATTATCAGGATTAATTTAGAAGTGTCCAGAAACATCTTATTAATTCACTTAGCTCCTATTGGGTAAAACAAAGCCCACAACCAAAACAAACTGCAAATGCATCCAACAAGTTCCCAGATGAACAAGCTTGATGTAGTCATTGGGTGCTACGAGTATGGGACCAAACACTAAACTTTTTAATACTTTAATAGACATATCCTCCCGAGACGCAGCAATTCATTGTTGTCCTCTCGAGTGGACATCAGTTCTTGGTCTGTATCTCTGAGGCCATACAAGCGACTGTGTTAAGTCCTGTTGTCCCTTTTAGAGGACATTCTGGGCATTGCAATGATAGCACTTGTGGGGTTGTGACAGTTAGATCTTCCTGGTTCTTAAAAAAAAGTATGCCATCAAAATAAGCACATTTTATGGAAATTTGACAAGTGTGTGTGTAATTATTAACTGTAATTTTTGTGAGTTTGATATTCAAATAGTTTCTTGTAAGTGAATATCTCAGGAATATTTAAGTCAGGACTGTGTAATAATTTTTTCACATTAAATAAGAGCTAAATAACAGCTTATCAAGAAATGTCCTCTGTAGTGGACACCCGGATGCCACAACTATGTTTTTCACCTACTGTACCCATTGACTGTAATGTCATTTTTTTTTACATTTATGTCCTATTTTTTGGGGGGTAACTGTAATGAACTTATCCTCTGCAGCAGATGCAACTCTGGGTCTTCCTTTCCTGTGGCAGTCCTCATGAGAGCCATTTTCTTCATGGCGCTTGATGGTTTTGCGACTGCACTTGAAGAAACTTTAATGGTGACAGGAGATACAATGGGGAAGAAAGATAAACTTCAGGGGGAAGCACAGAGAGAGAATGAGGGGGAAATGTCTTATTCTAGACATATTGTCTTACTACTGATTATTACATTTTTTATTTTACCTTTATTTAACTAGGCAAGTCAGTTAAGAACAAATTCTTATTTACAAGGATGGCCTAGGAACAGTGGGTTAACTGCCTTATTCAGGGGCAGAACGACAGATTTTTACCTTGTCGGCTCGGGATTCGATCTAGCAAACTTTCAGTTACTGGCCCAACGTCCTAACCACTGGGCTACCTGCCACCCCAGATATATTGTCTTATTGTAGACTTTATTGTTGACAATACAACTAAATGCATTGGCCTTTATCAGACCACAACATGATGCAAATGGCTGTGTTCTAGACACCCAAATACTGTGCAGATTATAGGATCATTATATCATATAGACTTGGTTAGCACTCCTACTCTGAGAAGCTTTATGAATACAGGACCTGATCATCTGTGCAGAATTTTGGTATCTGGAACACGCTCATTGTGAAGTGCTTGCTCAAGTTCTCTCTTCTCAAAGCCGCTAATCTTCTCGTCTTCCCTTCCTTGCCAAGCATGCAGACACTGGCTGGCGTCCACTTTGATTCCCCTCCAGTTATTACAAGTTCTTAGTGTCCCACCCCAATACCTGTCTCTTTGGGGACTGAACAGTGTCCGTGTGTGGCTTGACTCCTTGATGGACCATTCCCTGAATATAGATGTCCTCTCCTCACATCCCAACTCCTCTCTCTCAATTTCTCCTCCTCCCTTTCTCTCTCTATCCAGGCGTTAGGTGTAGGAGGGTAGTGAGAGCGACAGAGCACCAATAGCTTACCTTCTCCCATTATTGTCCTGTTGATCTCTTACCTGGGGAGAGGACATGAAAAATAGGGGACAGACAAACTCTTCGTGAAGAGTTTATTTTGGTCAGGGTTACTGGGAGGGGTGGGAGACAGGTGTGAGGCTGGTTCTATGGAAAAGGCCTAAGCAGAAGAATTAGGAACAGGTACAGTATATTTAGGTATACATATTATCGTAAATAGACCAGCCACACCGCAGGTTGGAGGAATGATATGATGGAGTGTATGTGTGTTATGAATGTATATGATTGCTCATGTTAAAATCAGACAAATACATTACAGAGCTAATGTAAAGGGGGTGGGGTTAGGGGGTCCTAACTGAGACGTGACTATCAGCTAAAGATGTTCTTCATTTTGGAAAGGAAGCCCTCTTCTTCATCTTTCTTGTTCTCCTGGCCCTCTGTGCAGTCTCCTGCGACCACCTGGACAAAAACAGGTACTCCAGTCCTGCATCATGTTTGTGTGCACCTGTGGGCAACATTCATACCCCCCCCTTCTAAGATAAACACCTCTATCTCTCTAATAGACTAGGAGCAATTTAGAAACCACAGCTACAGCAGGAGAAAGTAGGAGGAAGGACAGGGCTGAGGCAGGGATAGGAATGGCTTTAGTAGGAACGTAACTGTAGTGATGTAAAATACTGCAGTTACCAGTTGAGCCACCTGATGGTGCTGTGGTTACACTAGTCATCTTGAGTAGAGCAACAGTTAGTTACTAGTGTTGGGTTAGCGCATGCCTGCCTGTACCAACAAGCTGCAGTTTCAAAGCAACAACTTGAGTAATTCTACTCAACACTCCTGGTTTATCACGGTAACAAAGTTACAGATCCAGGTTGATTAGGGTCAAACCAGGCTGTAATTGAGAGGCTGTATGGGAGAATGGGAACTGTTCATTGACGTCCACACGTTGATTGAATAAAGAAAACACATTCTCTCCCAGTGTGAATGATCTATAATCAGATCTTCACCCTAAACGTCTACCCATATTACCAATCAAATACCCAGCAACCCCCCTGATAGGAGAGGAGGGCTGTGGTTCCTAACACTGACTGTAAAACCTACCTGACTATAATGACTGACTAGCTGGAGAACAGTTAGCAGGTGCCACATTTTCATTTGTGACAAAATCAAAATGAAAGAAAAGTTACCGTGCAAATCCTGCAGGCTATGGTGTGAAAAACATCTTTATTTTATTATTTATCGTTAATGCCTATGATACAGTATAGCTTCCGTCCATCCCCTCGCCCCATCCTGGGCTTGAACCAGGGACCCTCTGCACACAACAACTGATACCCCACGAAGCATCGTTACCCATCACGCCACAAAAGCCGCAGCCCTTGCAGAGCAAGGTGAACAACTACTTCAGGTCTCAAAGCTAGTGACGTCACCCGATTGAAACGCTAATTGCGCGCACCACCGCTAACTAACTAGCCATTTCACATCGGTTACACCTACTATGGTGTGCTTTTGGTAAGCTTATCAATTCACAACCACAAGCACCTTTTTTCCCACTCCTATCGATAAAAAATACAAGAGTGTTTCTGTCCGTGAAATTTAAAATGCATACTGTCAATACTAAACGTGTAATGTGATATATTTATAAAATATAAAAAATATTTTAAAATATATTTTTTTACACAACACCAAACAGGAGCAAACGTACCTCAAAGTCTGTTCAAGAACGTACAAGAACGTTTTGGGGAAACGTGTCGTTCAGTACAAACTGTTCAGCAATGTAGCAAATGTTCAAGTGAACTGAACGCACCTGTCGTCTAGGTCAAATGAAGGGGATCTGAATCTGATTTCATTGGTCCACAACTCGTGGCTCAGTCATATAGCTTGCCAACTTCTAGTCCTAAAACCCAGAAATGTTCAGTTTCGTTCAGCCATTCATACGGGGGAAATGACTGGAGTTAGCCGTGAGTTAGCCTGACCCGGTTAGTTCTGAAGGATTCATTGCCATAGAAATACACCTGGCTAAAAAGTGAGCCACTTTGGTATGACCAGTTATGCCGAGTTGAACTCAGAGTTGACCAAAGTTACCTGGCTAACTCCTCAAACCTGCTTCGTAAGAATACCCCTCACATTCTACTTGTCAACTAATCATCAAGCCCTTGACCAGTTTGTCTATTAATGTAGTAAGTTGTTACATTGTCCAGTGGTTATAATGTTATCAAGTGACTAACAACTTGTTGATGAATAATGAAATAACTTCAATGGATCATGTTATAACTTACCAAAGTCACTGTCTTTATTATTTATTTATTTTCAGGTGGCATGTACACGTTGCTGCATGCACATTAACCACAACCCTGCAAGTAACCTGACATTAATATAAACTAGACAACATAATAGTTTATTAGATTAAGTGTAAATCACTTGTGCGCCTGGTGATCTAATTACAGTATGGAATTCACAACTAAATGTTTGCCAACTAGATATCTTAGAACTATTAAGTTAACGGTCTAAAATGTGATAAATGATCTGCATTTGGATTTCTAATTTAGTAGCTAGTTAGCTACCTCGGTAAGTGGTTAGCTTTTTCCAAAATCAAGCATTTTTCGGCTTGGTAACAGCAGAGAATCCCCTCTTGCCATCAAGAGCCTGGCTAGCTAATATTTGTTTTGTGCGTGCAGCAGACTGGGAGTAACATTTTGAAGTTACTTGTATAGTTTAGGTCAGAAACTGAACAAAATGTTCGCAATGCGCTCGTTATTATTTACGCAGAACAAAAATATAAATGCAACATGTAAAGTGTTGGTCCCATGTTTCATGAGCTGAAATAAAAGATCCCAGAAATGTTCCATACGCACAAAAAGCTTACTTCTCTCAAATGTTGTACACATTTTATTTTCGGCCCTGTTAGTGAGCATTTCTCCTTTGCCAAGATAATCAATCCACTGACGGGTGTGGCATATCAAGAGACTTACACAGGAGTGAAAATTAATTCCTATCCTGTCTTGTCCTGTCATTTTTTGCTATACTGTCCTGATTTCTGGATTAAGAAGATACGGGCTCTTATTTCAGAGAGCGCTCCGTAAACCACGACCCAGAGGCTTGCACTTACCTGATGTGTGTTGTCTAATGTGCTGAGCCAGCTAAGATGTTAGGTAAAGGTTAGACACCATTCATTTAATGTCCCATCTCTACATCTAATCTGCCACTGTTTTACATTTTACATTTTATACTCATCACCCCCCCCCCCCCCCTTTATTTCCATAGCGGACATGTAGCGGCCCATCTTCAAAGTTTCCAGATGGGGGTCATGTACTGAAAGACACCAGCTTCTACAGATGCACCATTGAGTGCATCAAATAAAATGTATTTATTTCACATACACATGGTTAGCAGGTGTTAATGCAAGTGTAGCGAAATGCTTGTGCTTCTAGTTCCGACCATGCAGTAATATCTAACAAGTAATCTAACCTAACAATTCCACAACAACCACCTTATACACACAAGTGTAAAGGAATGAATACGAATATGTACATATAAATATATAAATGAGTGATGGCCGAACGGCAAGATGCAGTAGATGGTATAGAGTACAGTATATACATATGAGATGAGTAATGTAGGATATGTAAACATTATATAAAGTGGCATTGTTTAAAGTGGCTAGTGATACATTACATCAAGATGGCAAGATGCAGTAGATGGTATAGAGTACACTATATACATATGAGATGAGTAATGTAGGGTATGTAAACATTATATAAAGTGGCATTGTTTAAAGTGGCTAGTGATACATTACATCAAGATGGCAAGATGCAGTGGATGGTATAGAGTACAGTATATACATATGAGATGAGTAATGTAGGATATGTAAACATTATATAAAGTGGCATTGTTTAAAGTGGCTAGTGATACATTACATCAAGATGGCAAGATGCAGTAGATGGTATAGAGTACAGTATATACATATGAGATGAGTAATGTAGGTTATGAAAACATTAAATAAAGTGGCATTGTTTAAAGTGGCTAGTGATGCATCTAATTACATCAAGATGGCAAGATGCAGTAGATGGTATAGAGTACAGTATATACATATGAGATGAGTAATGTAGGATATGAAAACATTATATAAAGTGGCATTGTTTAAAGTGGCTAGTGATACATTACATCAAGATGGCAAGATGCAGTGGATGGTATAGAGTACAGTATATACATATGAGATGAGTAATGTAGGATATGAAAACATTATATAAAGTGGCATTGTTTAAAGTGGCTAGTGATACATTTATTACATCAATTTTTCCATTAGAAAGCGGCTGGAGTTGAGTCAGTATGTTGGCAGCAGCCACTCAATGTTAGTGATGGCTGTTTAACAGTCTGATGGCCTTGAGATAGAAGCTGTTTTTCAGTCTCTCGGTTCCAGCTTTGAAGCACCTGTACTGACCTCGCCTTCTGGATGATAGCTGGGTGAACAGGCAGTGGCTCGGGTGGTTGTTGTCCTTGATGATCTTTTTGGCCTTCCTGTGACATCGGGTGGTGTAGGTGTCCTGGAGGGCAGGTAGTTTGCCCCCGGTGATGCGTTGTGCAGACCTCACTACCCTCTGGAGAGCCTTACGGTTGTGGGCGGAGCAGCTGCCGTACCAGGCGGTGATACAGCCCGACAGGATGCTCTCGATTGTGCACCTGTAAAAGTTTGAGTGTTTTTGGTGACAAGCCGAATTTCTTCAGCCTCCTGAGGTTGAAGAGGCGCTGCTGCGCCTTCTTCACCACGCTGTCTGTGTGGGTGGACCATTTCAGTTTGTCCGTGATGTGTACGCCGAGGAACTTAACTGCGCTGTCTCCTTTCACTCATAAGACTCAGCTGCAGCGCTTAACACACACAACCCCACCACTCAAACAGAAACAGGCTGCCTCACTGCCTGGTAGTCAACAGCAGCATGTCACAGTGAAATAAACTCAGCAAAAAAAGAAATGTCCTCTCACTGTCAACTGTGTTGATTTTCAGCAAACTTAACATGTGTAAATATTTATATGAACATAACAAGATTCAACAACTGAGACAAACTGAACAAGTTCCACAGACATGTGACTAACAGAAATTGAATAATGAGTCCCAGAACAAAGGGATGGGGTGGGGGGGTCAAAATCAAAAGTAACAGTCAGTACCTGGTGTGGCCACCAGCTCCATTAAGTACTGCAGTGCATCTCCTCCTCATGGACTGCACCAGATTTGCAAGTTCTTGCTGTAAGATGTTACCCCACTCTTCCACTAAGACACATGCAAGTTCCCGGACATTTCTGGGGGGAATGGCCCTAGCCCTCACCCTCCAATCCAACAGGTCCCAGACGTGCTCACACACAGAACGAGCAGTATGGCTGGTGGCATTGTCATGCTGGAGGGTCATGTCAGGATGAGCCTGCAGGAAGGTACCACATGAGGGAAGAGGATGTCTTCACTGTAACGCACAGCGTTGTTATTGCCTACGATGACAACAAGCTCAGTCCGATGATGCTGTGACACACCGCCCCAGACCATGACGGACCCTCCACCTCCAAATCGATCCCGCTCCAGAGTACAGGCCTCGGTGTAACCCTAATTCCTTCTACGATAAACGCGAATCCGACCATCACCCCTGGTGAGACAAAACCGCGACTCGTCAGTGAAGAGCACTTTTTGCCAGTCCTGTCTGGTCCAGCGACGGTGGGTTTGTGCCCAAAGGCGACGTTGTTGCCAGTGTGTCTGGTGAGGACCTGCCTTACAACAGGCCTACAAGCCCTCAGTCCAGTCGCTCTCAGCCTATTGCGGACATTCTGAGCACTGATGGAGGGATTGTACGTTCCTGGTGTAACTCGGGCAGTTGTTATTGCCATCTTGTACCTGTCCCGCAGGTGTGATGTTCGGATGTACCAATCCTGTACAGGTGTTGTTACATGTGGTCTGCGACTGCGAGGACGATCAGCTGTCCGTCCTATCTCCTTGTAGCGCTGTCTTAGGCGTCTCACAGTGCGGACATTGCAATTTATTGCCCTGGCCACATCTGCAGTCCTCATGCCTCCTTGCAGCATGCCTAAGGCACGTTCACGCAGATGAGCAGGGACCCTGGGCATCTTTCTTTTGGTGTTTTTTAGTCAGTAGAAAGGCCTGTTTAGTGTCTTAAGTTTTCATAACTGCGACCTTAATTGCCTACTGTCTGTAAGCTGTTAGTGTCTTAATGACCGTTCCACAGGTGCATGTTCATGAATTGTTTATGGTTCATTGAACAAACATGGGAAACAGTGTTTAAACCCTTTACAATGAAGATCTGTGAAGTTATCTTGGATTTTTACAAATTATCTCTGAAAGACAGGGTCCTGAAAAAGGGATGTTTCTTTTTTTGCTAAGTTTATATATTTGTAGGAAATTGTCATGGCGACCGCGGTGCAATTTAGAAGTAGCCCAAAAACGCCAACCCCGCGACAAATACATTTTCAACCGCAACATTTTTCAAAGTAGCCCAATTTTTCTAGAAAACTTCGGACATGGCAACCCTGCCCAGAGAGAGTCGAAGTGAGGCTCAACTCGGCCCCAAAAATTTTTTATCCAGCATGTGGCGTTTAGTATTTCACTCACCAAGTGAGGTTTTTATATGAAGGTCAAATTTGGTCAACAAAAAATGTAATGGCTTATTTGCTACGTGAGGTTTATTTGATCAAATATAAGTTTCGTAATACTTAGATTGTTACAAATGTTCTGCTATAAGTAGGACACGTGACATCCCGGCAACTTTGAGAAAAAACACTATCGGAATAGTCTCTAAGGCTATGCATATTCATGTTAGGAGGCAAGTAGCATAGTATCACTCTCCATTGAATACAGGCGGTTGACGTTAAAAAATCCCTCCTTGAATATTCAAACAATATTAAAATAATAAGATGTATCCACCAATCCAAAGAAAGTTTGCATTATCACCTTCTCATTTAACTTCTCAAAGTAGCTTATTGCCAGTGGTGGAAAAAGTACCCAATTGACATACTTGAGTAAAAGTAAAAGATACCTTAATAGAAAATGACTCAAGTGAAAGTCTCACAGTAAAATAATACTTGAGTAAAAGTCTAAATGTATCTTTTTTTTAAAAAGATACTTAAGTATCAAAAGTAAATGTAATTAAAAAAATGTACTTAAGTATCAAAAGTGTAAATCATTTCAAATTCCTTACATTAAGCAAACCAGACGGTACCATTTTCTTGTTTTGTTTTTTATTTACGGATAGCCAGGGTCACACTTCAACATTCAAACATAATTTACAAACGAAGCATTTGTAAGTGAGTTCGCCAGATCAGAGGCAGTAGGGATGACCAGGCATGTTGTCTTGTACAAGTGTGTGAATTGGACCATTTTCCTGTCCTGCAAAGCATTCAAAATGTAACGAGTCCTTTTGGGTGTCAGGGAAATGTATGGAGTAAAAAGTACATTATTTGCTTTAGGAATGTAGTGAAGGAAACGTAGCGAAAAATATAAATAGTAAAGTACAGATACCCCCAAAACTACTTAAGTAGTACTTTAAAGTATTTTTACTTAAGTACTTTACACCACTGCTTATTGCCATACAGGGCCTCGCTGTTGTAACTTCCCTGTCATGCTGACCAGACCTCACGTGTGTGTGTGCCAGCGCACGCATGTTGATTTGGTCCACTCACACCAGACGCGATCAGGACACGCATGTCGATTTGGTCCACTCACACCAGACACGATCAGGACACGCAGGTTGAAATATCATAACGAACTCTGAACCAACTATATTAATTTGGGGATAGGTCAAAAAGCATTAAACATTTATGGCAATTTAGCTAGCTAGCTTGCTGTCGCTAGCTAATTTGTCCTGGGACAAAATTGTACCTGAAATGCACAAGTTCCTCTATGACAATTAATCTACAGATAAAAGGTAAACCGAGTTCGTTTCTAGTCATCTCTCCTACTTTGGAATTTATATGGCAGTTGGCAACCAACTTTAAGGTGCATTACCACCACCAACTGGACTGAAGTGTGGACCATCTTTCAATCATCCACGTGGGTATATGCTCCTAAAAACCAATGAGGAGATGGGAGAGGCGGGACTTGCAGAGCGTCACGTGTCACAAACAAAACCAAATTCTATTTTAGTGGCTATGCAGACGCTCGTTGACGCACGCGAGCAGTGTGGGTGCAACAATTGAATAACAGCGGTGGTCAGCATGTCACTGTCATTTTCCCAATTGTTAACGACGATGTGTGGAGCGCTTTATGTTCGTGGCAAATAATTAGAAAGCTCACCTACTTACAGCATTGTTGTATTAGGTATAAGTTACATTTATTTCTCTCCCTTTTCCCTGTTAGGGGTAGTTGTTAGGGGTAGGTAGTTTTGTGATAACTGCACTGATTTTGTTTTCCGCTATCGACTTTTTCTAAACGTTAACGATCCCAATGTAATTTAAACATTTAACACCCCAACTTAAATTTGATGTTTGGAACAACTTCTAAATGTTGTTTTTAAACATAGATGGATGTCTAATTCAACATGAGACGGAGCTTGTTGAGGCTACTAACTTGGCCGTGTAGCAAATAGGCTTAACTGTGATAAATACTAGTGCATAGGCCTGACATTTCCTAGGATCCATAAAGTAACTTTTCCTGACCTATTTTTGCACCAGTTCTGTCACACCAATTTTGGTGTCAAAAAAAGTACAGTTAGTAATGTATTTGACTTATAGCACATTTATTTTTCTCTTCCTTGATGGTACCACTAGCTCTGGGAGCTGGAGAAGGTCCTCCTACTAACAGGACAAACCAAAGGAGGCACAGTATTGTATTGTATCCCCCTGGCAGTAAAAACATGTCAGATTACAAGTGTATCTTGTCCACAGCTGACTACTTTGGTGTACATGTAGCCAATCATGACTGAATTACTGTAAACACAGAATTGCTCCTTCACCTGTAACACTCTAATCCTCTATAGACTGCAAAAATGCTAACTATTACATAGAATAACAAAGGAGATGAATCATCACAGTAGGCTACATTGCACTCAATGTTGCTTCTACCTTTTGTCACAGTGAGCAGAGCAGACTGAGATCGATCAGAGCGATCAACCTGGGGGGCCCCTCGGCACCGTGATGCACTGGAGGATGATTATCAACTTTAATGTGATGGTCGACCAAGTCCTACATTGGATATACAATGTATTTAAGAAAATTAGGGAAGTAGGAGATGAGAAGCTGAGTTAGAGAATGTATTGATTTGGAGCCATGCCCCGCCGTAGTGTGATTCGCTAAGATGAAATAATGAAAAAAGTCAAAACAAAAACATGTACAGTATAATGCACTGGTTGTCTGGAACCAACTGGACCCTGATCAGCTTCTACCCCTAAGCCAGAAGACTGTTAAATAGTTACCTGACTATTTTGACTCTACACTTTCATCACATACGCTGCTGCTACTATTTATATAGCCACGTTATCGTTACTCATTGTGTATTTATTCCTTGTGTCACTATTTTTCTATTATAATGTTTTATTCTTTACCCTGTTGGGCTGGACCTGTAAGCCTTTCACTGTTAGTCTACACCTGTTTATGAAGTAGGTGACAAATCACATTGGATTTGAATGGAAGGAGATCAAGAGAAGATTAAGGTTCAGAGAACAGCTAGGCAGACTGGTAAACAATGTCGGGGGGGAAAAACAACAGAAAAGAGAATGGGAATGGTGAGGGAAAAGAGTGATTGTGACAGATCGCATGGGAAACCAACATTGTTATTTTTGTGTATATAGATTGATGTGGCTTTATTGTATATATTGTTCTAGTACATCTACTACTTTGTTACTATGTTTTCCATTTGCTGCCATTTAAACACGGTCCACCTATACTGTACTCCAGAAGGGTTTAGAGATGCACTGATACAACTATGATTATCACTACGTTTACCACAATGCAGCATTTTAATGTATGATGAAGTTTATTTCAGTTTCAATACTTTATTAACGAAGTCTTGCACAGCTGTGTTGCCCCTTACACATACAACACCACAATGACAATACAACTAAATGCATCAGCCTTTATCAGACCACAACATGATGCCAATGGGTGTGTTCTAAATACATTCTGCACAGATTATACAAACACTATCTTATGCTAAGACACTTCTCCAGATCAGCCATTGTAAGATCAGGACCCATATTCACAAAGCGTCTCATAGTAGGAATGCTGATCTGGGATCAGTTTTGCCTCAGAATGAAATGAATGGACAAGGGGGAACTGATCCTAGATCAGCACTCCTACTCTGAATACAGGTCCTGATCATCTGTGCAGAATTTGTGTATCTGAAACACACTCATTGTGAAAAGCTTGCTCAAATGATTGTCTTCGCTTCTCTTTGCAAATCTTCTCCTGTATTCCTTGGTGATGTCCATTTTGAATCCCTTCCAGGTAAAACACGTTTTAGTTTCTCAACCCAACACCTGTGTCATTTGGGACTGAACATTGTGTGGCAGGGCTTTCTTGGTGGTCCGTTCCGTGTCTAAATGGATGTTCTTACAACAAATCCAAACCCCTCTCTCAATTTCTCTACCTTCCTCTTTCTCTCCCTCTATCCAGGCGGTAGGTGAGGGAGGGTGGTGAGCGGGACGGAGTGCCAGTCGCTTACCTTCTCCCATTATTGTCCTGTTGATCTCTTACCTGGGAAGAGGAAATGGGGGGGAACAAGAGGTCAGACAAATGCTTCCAAAAGTGACTATATTAGTCAGGGTTGGTGGGAGACATGTACAGGTGTGAGTCTGGTTCTATAGAACAGGCCTAAGCAGAGGAATGAGCAGCAGGTATATCTACACCTACATACTATCTACAATAGGACAGCCACACTGCAGGTTGGAGGAGTGATCTGTTAGAGTGTGTGTATTCTGACATTTTTCAGATTTAAAGCTAATTTTCTTGCAATTCTATTAATTTTGCCATATCTAATGTAAATTCATGTGATGTATACCCGCGCCCTCCTTGACGACCCCGAGAGTGCCCACCCCACAGTTTGGGATCCACTGTACTATAGGACAGCCACACCGCAGGTTGGAGAAATGTATATGTTAGTGTGTGTGTATTCTGAATGTATAGTATTCATGTTAGTCAGACAAATACACATTACACAGCTAATGTTTAGGGTGTTGTGGGGTCCTACCTGAGGTGTGGCTGTCAGCTAAACATTTTCTTTATTTTGGAAAGGATGCCCTCTTCTTCTTTCTTCTTCTCCTGCCCCTCTGTTCTGTCCTGTCCTGCCCCAAACTCAGAGCGCTGACCACTCCTGCCCCCACCTGGACAAAAACAGGTACTACATGCATCAGCCAAAATACGACCCATGTTTGCATCATGTTTTAACACGTGTGTTTGTGTATACACTTGTGTGCTTGGCGTGCATTTGAAATGTTTGAATCCTTATTTGCTGTAATGTGATTTGTAGATGAAGTAAAGTATTTCAAATGTGTGTGTGTGTGTGTGTGTGTGTGTGTGTGTGTGTGTGTGTGTGTGTGTGTGTGTGTGTGTGTGTGTGTGTGTGTGTGTGTGTGTGTGTGTGTGTTGAAAGGGGACAGGCTAGCATTGGCAGGAGAAGACAAGGTGATCTGGATGTGGAACTATATAGTAGAATTCCCAGGTATAAACAACCTACCTGTGGTAGTAGCAGTGACTCCGTTGACAGTCCCCTCCACATCAGTCTCTTCCTCTGCATAGCTCAGGAGCAGGGAGCGCTGTCTATTGGTTAACTTCCTACAGTGGTAGAAGACACGAGGGATGGATAATAACATGCTATTCTAACCATGAAGAAGGGAAAGCAGTGGTCACACATGCTAGATAGACAACAGTCAGTGTTAAGTGAACGGGTCTGCGTTAATGTTTCTAGTTCCTATGGGACTGTGTGTGTATTCTGTTTTTCGTATTGTTAGGTATTACTGCACTGTTGGAGCTAGAAACACAAGCATTTCACCTCACCTTGGATAACATCTGAAAATCTGTGTATGCGACCAATAAAATTTGATTTGATTTCTGTGTGTGTGTTCTCTCTGTCTTACTTAGGTACTCTGATCTTGATGTGAACGTAGTGATCTCCATAACTATAGCTGTTGATCCTCTGGATCCCCTTTCCCTGCAGACGGATCTTCTGGTCGGCCTGGCAACCTGGAGGGATCTACAAAACAAAGGGCAGTGGTTCGGTCAATCCAGTCTCTTTTCACATCTAACAGTGTGTCTATCAACACAAGCCAAGTAGACCCTTCAGCTTGGACAAGCAAGACTAGGGTTAGTATAACATGTATCTAATGTCATATTTCCAGATGGTTGTCAGATTGACTAGGTCAGTATAACATGTATCTGTCATATTTCCAGATGGATGTCAGATTGACTAGGTCAGTGTAACATGTATCTAATGTCATATTTCCAGATGGTTGTCAGATTGACTAGGTCAGTATAACATGTATCTGTCATATTTCCAGATGGTTGTCAGATTGACTAGGTCAGTATAATGTATCTAATGTCATATTTCCAGATGGTTGTCAGATTGACTAGGTCAGTATAACATGTATCTAATGTCATATTTCCAGATGGTTGTCAGATTGACTAGGTCAGTATAACATGTATCTAATGTCATATTTCCAGATGGTTGTCAGATTGACTAGGTCAGTATAACATGTATCTAATGTCATATTTCCAGATGGTTGTCAGATTGACTAGGTCAGTATAACATGTATCTAATGTCATATTTCCAGATGGTTGTCAGATTGACTAGGTCAGTATAACATGTATCTAATGTCATATTTCCAGATGGTTGTCAGATTGACTAGGTCAGTATAACATGTATCTAATGTCATATTTCCAGATGGATGTCAGATTGACTAGGTCAGTATAACATGTATCTAATGTCATATTTCCAGATGGTTGTCAGATTGACTAGGTCAGTATAACATGTATCTAATGTCATATTTCCAGATGGTTGTCAGATTGACTAGGTCAGTATAACATGTATCTGTCATATTTCCAGATGGTTGTCAGATTGACTAGGTCAGTATAACATGTATCTAATGTCATATTTCCAGATGGTTGTCAGATTGACTAGGTCAGTATAATATGTATCTGTCATATTTCCAGATGGTTGTCAGATTGACTAGGTCAGTATAACATGTATCTAATGTCATATTTCCAGATGGTTGTCAGATTGACTAGGTCAGTATAACATGTATCTAATGTCATATTTCCAGATGGATGTCAGATTGACTAGGTCAGTATAACATGTATCTAATGTCATATTTCCAGATGGTTGTCAGATTGACTATGTCAGTATAACATGTATCTAATGTCATATTTCCAGATGGTTGTCAGATTGACTAGGTCAGTATAACATGTATCTAATGTCATATTTCCAGATGGTTGTCAGATTGACTAGGTCAGTATAACATGTATCTAATGTCATATTTCCAGATGGTTGTCAGATTGACTAGGTCAGTATAACATGTATCTAATGTCATATTTCCAGATGGTTGTCAGATTGACTAGGTCAGTATAACATGTATCTAATGTCATATTTCCAGATGGTTGTCAGATTGACTAGGTCAGTATAATGTATCTAATGTCATATTTCCAGATGGTTGTCAGATTGACATGTATCTAATGTCATATTTCCAGATGGATGTCAGATTGACTAGGTCAGTATAACATGTATCTAATGTCATATTTCCAGATGGTTGTCAGATTGACTAGGTCAGTATAACATGTATCTAATGTCATATTTCCAGATGGTTGTCAGATTGACTAGGTCAGTATAATGTATCTAATGTCATATTTCCAGATGGTTGTCAGATTGACTAGGTCAGTATAACATGTATCTAATGTCATATTTCCAGATGGATGTCAGATTGAAAGCTGTGGTAATGTAATACATACTGAACAAAATGACACCCAAACATTGAAATACTTCATGTAGATAAATTCAATAGTCAGGGATACAGTTCCTTTTCCCCTCCCTCACCTGGATGCCTATAATGTTGTAGAGTCCCTGTGACTGGGCAGAAAAAAACTTATTTCTCTCTCCTTCCTTCCATCCCTCCTCCCCCCTTTTCCCCTCACACGTATACACTCATCGGACAGTTTATTAAGTACACCCATCTCGAACCGGGTCAGACCCCTCTTTTCCCTCCAGAACAGCCTGAATTCTTCAGGGTATTCTACAATGTGTCAGAAACGTTCCACAAGGATGCTGACGCGATGGCATTGCGCAGTTACTGCAGATTGGACTGGTGGTACATTCATGCTGCAAACATCTCGTTCCATCTCATCTCAAAGATGCTCTACAGGGTTGAGGCCTGGGGACTGACCAGGCCACTCAACTAGACTGAACTCTCTGTCATGTTCCAGGTGATGTTTTTCCACTCCTCAGATGTCCAGTGTTCACGTGCCCACAGGAGCTGCTTCTTGTTGTTAGTTGACAGGAGTGGAACCCGGTTTGGTCGTCTGCTGCAATAGCCCATCCGTAACAAGGACCAACGACTTGTGGGTTCCAAGATGCCGTTGTGCACACCACTGCTGTACTGCGCCGTTATTTGTCTGTTTGTGCCACGCCTGGTAGCTTGCACAATTCTTGCCATTCTCCTTCCGACCTCTCTCATCAACGAGCTGTTTCAGCCCACAAGACTGCCACTGTTGTGTGTGAAAAGCCCAGGAGGGCGGACGTTTCTGAGACACTGGATCTGGCGTACCTGGCACCGACGATCACACCACACTCAAAGTCGCTTAGGTCACTCGTTTTTACCCATTCTAACGTTTAACCGAACAGAAAATGAATCCCTTGAAGCCTGTCTGCCTGCTTTATACAACAAGCCACGGCCACGTGACTCGATTCAGTTTGGCGAACAGTGTGGTGTACCTAACAAACTGGCTGGTGAGTGTGTCTATGGTGATGTAGAGTCCCTGTGCTCTAGCAGAGCCCCCCAGAATAGCCTGGCCTACAGAGATCTAACTCTTTTCCCCCTCTCACCTGTATATCTATGGTGTTGTAGAGTCCCTGTGCTCTAGCAGAGCCCCCCAGAATAGCCTGGCCTACAGAGATCTAACTATTTTCCCCCTCTCACCTGTATATCTATGGTGTTGTAGAGTCCCTGTGCTCTAGCAGAGCCCCCCAGAATAGCCTGGCCTACAGAGATCTAACTATTTTCCCCCTCTCACCTGTATATCTATGGTGTTGTAGAGTCCCTGTGCTCTAGCAGAGCCCCCCAGAATAGCCTGGCCTACAGAGATCTAACTCTTTCCCCCCCCCCCCCTCTCTCTCTCACCTGTATATCTATGGTGTTGTAGAGTCCCTGTGCTCTAGCAGAGCCCCCCAGAATAGCCTGGCCTACAGAGATGTGGACATCAGAGTGGATGTTGATACCATCACGTCTGAACACTGGACTCCTCTGGACCTGAAGAGGAGATACCGGACCATCAGAACCATCACAAATATAACAGTGTCATAATAAGTGTTTCACAAATGAGACAAATATAAATTGTCTCCCCGATGTTTTTATATTGGATAGGTCTCCAGAATATTAGAAAGGCTTCAGGTTGGTCAGCCGAAGCAAAGCTGGATCATCAGAACAAACAATCAATCAAACAAGGATTGACATGAATAATACTTCAGATATCTACGCACCCAAACTCCCAAAGAGAAAGCAAAAGCATACAGTCGTATAACTGATGTCTGAGCTCATTGAAGGGTCGGGTAAACAACTAGCTAAATGCTGTCCACACTTACTCTAAATGTGATGTCGATTTCCTTCTTCCCCACTGGCATTCGTACAGTCTGTCCATTGTCCACTCCTGCAAGACAACAATATAAAACAACACCAGTCCATGTCTGAAGTCAATCTGCATTGTCATCATATCGTTAAAACAGTTGTCTCCTTGTACCATGGCCCAACCAGAGACACACAGTCAGTCGGTGTCTCTCTCTCTCACCTGCGGGTACAGGCACGGTGACGGTCCGTCTCTGTTTGGTCTGTCCCGAGCCGCGACACATCACGCAGGGCGTGGTCATGATGGAGCCCCGCCCACCACAGCGGCGACACGTAGAGCGCATCATGAAGGGACCAGTGTTTATAGACTCCTACAGGGGGCAGCACAGAGACTAACATTATGATTATCAGACATTTTTAACATGGCTATTACTACAGTATAATGATAATAAAGGTGCCTTAATAAGTTGTGGGAGTGTGGATCAAAAAAGTTAAGCCCTGAAGTAAATTGAGTAGATGTTGACACCACTCACCATGCCGGTGCCGTTACAGTAGTGACAGTGCTGGACCTTGGTTCCTGGCTCGCTACCTTTACCGTCACATCTCTGACACGCATCGTCCAGGTTCACTGTCATCTCCTTGTTCACTCCCTTAGCTGCCTGGGTGAACGTCAGCTCCATCACAAACTGAGAGAGAGAGAGAGAGAGGGGGAGGGAGGGAACAGAGAGAGACAGGAAAAGGGAGAGAGAGAGAAAGAAAAGGGTAAAGAGATGGAGGTATAGTGGGAGAAAAATGGGGGGAGGTAATAAAGTGTGAGAGAGAGGGAGAAAGAGTTACAGATTAAAACATATGGCTGAATATGAATAACTGAGCAAGCTCTAAACATTCACATGAAATCATGTAACATTGCTGTTGATTAGAACTTGTACATTCTACCAATTCTAATTCTATGCCGAATCATGAAACTTGTTATTAATCTGCTATAACCGCACCTCTGGCCTCTGTTCAAACATGCTGTTGAAGTCTCCGAAACCTTGTGCTCCTGTGAACTCCCCGAAGATCTTCCTGAACATTTCCTCTGGGTCGACGCTGGCCCCCCCGGCCCTCCAGTACTGCTGTCCCCCCGGCCCCCCTCCCGCCTGGCCGGGGTCGAAGCCTGCCGCCCCGTACGTGTCATACTGCTTCCTCTTCACCTCGTCACTCAGCACCTTGGGGGAGCAATATCAGGAACAACATCAGGAACAACATCAGGAACAACATCAGGAACAACATCAGGAACAACATCAGGAACAACATCCCAGTCATTGCTAAGGGGTTGTGTGTACCTGTCAATCTACAGATAATATAGAAGAGACTAGAAGTTGCTCAAATAGGTACAGATCTACGATCAGCTCCTCATCAGATCCTATGCCTGGCTTGGCAGAGCGTTTCGATATACTGGAAATGTAATTCTTGGCCAGTCGAAAACATGCAGGACTTGAATTTGTAGAATTAGGCCCAGGGACCAATTGAATGCCAACCTCGTAGGCTTCTGCCAGCTTGGCAAACTTCTCCTTGGCCTGAGGGTCATCCTGGTTGGTGTCTGGGTGGTACTTCTTAGCCATCTGGAATAGGATAGACCAATGGTATTATATAGCCTACCCAGCTGATTTCACTGGACAAGGCCATGTACTATTTCAATGTTTACAACTGAAGTTTGAATCAATGTTTATGAACATTCTAGAACTCCATACATGTAGAACTCCATAATGACAACAGTCTAGGCCTATATTTCTGCAACCACAACCCAAACAGCAACAGAGCTACAGGTGCAGGCTCTCCTAATAGACAACCCTCTCACCTGATAGTAGGCTTTCTTGATCTCTTTCTGAGAGGCCGTGCGAGGCACCCCCAGAACATCATACAAGTCCTGTTTGTTAGCTGAGGAGCAGCTAGTGTGGAAGGAGTGACTACTGCTGACGACATGGGGGGACCTCAGTCCTGTGGAGGGAAGGAGATATGAGCTGCGTCAAACAGCCATAACTTCTGTCCTTGTATTGAAGCAAAGCATTCTGGGTAATGGTGTTTAGCATGTCTGTGTTAGACAGCTAACTAGTTCGACAAAAAAAATGAGAATAATGCATTTCGAAGTGTACTATACTAGCTAGCTGTACGGACTAGCTAGTTAGTAGTTAACTACCAGTGCAGACACTGTAGATTGTGTCATGTACATATTGTGCTTGACCACTGACTGAGGACAGTTACATCACGCACGTCCAGCTACTGTACATTGTTGTTGCAGCTGTACCGACCAAGAGTGTCTAATGTCTGATCGCGACATGAAAACACAACAACGGCATTTACAGAAAGATTGTCAAAACAAATATCTTTCTATAGTAACCAAACTACTACCTAGGTTCACTGGCACCAACTCCAGACAGTCCTTCCTCTCTCACCTGTGAGTCTCAATGTCACTGCATTTCCAGGTCTCAAACAGCCAAAGTCGCCCCCTATCCTGCACCGTTGTGTCCTCAAGATCGCCGTGGCACAGGCTTCTCCATGTCTCGCCGAGGCAAGCAGCGACCAAGCCCGACGATGGCCAGAAGACAGTCCTACAGAGTTGAGTAAACGTGCATTGCAGATAGCCACGGAGGACGCCATCTTTACATCGCTACAGAGGCCGGCGGTGCACTGCGCATGTGCGGGATGTAGGCTCCGGAGTGGTCTAGGACACTGCATCTCAGCGCAAGAGGCGTCACTGCAATACCTGGTTCGAATCAATGCTGCATCACATCCGGCCGTGTAGGCCGTCATTGTAAATAAGAATTTGTTCTTAACTGACTTGCCTAGTTAAATAATGGTAAAATAAAAATGCACAGGTCAGAGGAGCAAGGCAAGCACTGAGAGTAGCTACAATATTTATTTATATGATTATTTGCATCTTTATTTATAAGTTATTATGGATGTGCCGTATTGTTTTGTTGTTATTATTTGGATTCATCTTTATTGAATTCAAGTTCACCATGGTAAGCATATGATTAATGCATGAATGATATGTGGTGAAGTTATTTGTTTATTCTCAAGTCCTATGATGAATTAGTAACAAACAGTTAATCATGCAACAACCTGACACACAATATCATCAACATTCATTGATTTGTTTAAAATGCATCATATAATGTCATCCATAAAAAATAATGTATTAAATTAATGTAGCCAATAGTTAGAATCTATAGATCATTTCCAGCACCCTTTTAATCACATTTTCCTTTCCTCCAAGCTCCTCTCCTCTTTTTCTTGATATTCCCGATATTCCCCAACTTCTGCATCATTCCCTTAAACTGTTGACCCATGTCAAACCCTCCCTCCGTGCTTCCCTCTGGAATCTCTCTCTCTTCCTCATACCCCTTTCCTGTCCCCTTCACAAACTCCTTTCCTTCCTTCTCATTCCTGTTCCCTCTCTTCTGTCTTTTTCATGTTGTTTTTCAGTCTTTCTAGCTGTTCCCTGAGGTTCTGAAGCTCCCACTCTTCTTCTCCCTTCTCTCGACACATCTGTCTATGCTTGTGTTTCTGATTGGTAACCATTTCATCCACCATCCTCCCCAACTCCTCCCTAAGTCTCTGCACGTCCTCTCTGCTCTTATGGTCTTCTCAACTGCTCTCACTCTTTTTAGGGCAAGCTTGTCAACTAACCTGTCCAACTCATATATAAAGCTCAGTGCCTCTACCTCCATGCCACTGTCTCTTTCTTTCTGCATCTGCTTCAACAAGAGCTCATCTTGAAGCCTCGCTAGCTTCTCTCTGAAGATCCTGTGTACCAAATTCTCCACATTAACTTGCATTCTCTCCCTTTCATTGATCCTTTTCTTAAGTCTGATAAAGCCATCCAATAGGCCCTTAAGTTGCTCCCTAAACTCCACCAATAGCGGTTGAGCTTCTTGGTGCATCTCCACGGTGTAGCAGCGGTCTGTGCCCTGATCCAAAATGAAGTCAACCTTTCCCAGTAACCCTGTGACTTCCAGCTCTTCACTAATGCTCTTTGGGCAGACGTGAAAACGTCCCCCGCACTCCTCAACCAGCCTCCGGGCCTCTATCTCCTTCAGAAGATCCTCGAGATTATCCTTCTGCTCCAGCTCGTAGGTGAAGAGGACCTGAGTGAAACCATGGGCCTTCTCTCCGAACATCCTTCGGATGCACTGAGCCCCTCTCCTCTCCTGCTCTGTGAGACGACCCAACGGAGCCAGCAGGAGAAAAGAGTGGACCCTCCTGGAACACTCAGACAGGGACAGACACTCCATAGCCCAGTCCTGAAGATAAGTCGTCACAATTTATTTGAAGTGCATTTCACAGTGGGTAAATCTCAATTGTATTTCCTTTATTCCTCACGTCCTCCCTCCTTGTCTCCTTCTCAAATCAGATTGGAGCAGAAGATCTGATGTTCCTCCAATGTATTTTCAGAATGAGGCAAGGGGATGTGACGGGTGGAATCAAGGATGTACAATTGAGATTCACCCAGTCGCAACACACTCTACAGAGAAAAACAGAACATAAATAAGAACAAGAAACAACAGAGAAAACCAAAACAGACAAACAGCAGACACAAAAACATGGGTCCTTGCTATCTGGAATCCTTGGGACGTGTGTGTGTGTGTGTGTCCACTGACGTTACAATTTAAAATGGTTATGGTACTGGTTAAAGTTAGGGTTAGGGTAAGGGTTAAGGTTAGGGTAGTGACATCCCAAGGATTCGTATAGCACATGACAAGGCAGACACAAGCACAGCAGACTATGCCACACCACACTCACCTGTAGCGCCCTCTGGCTCTGGGTGGTGGTTACTGCACCAGGCATGTTTACCACAGAGAGGGGGCATCCTGAGATGGTGCCTGTAGTACCCCAGAGTATGGTGGTCCCCAGGGGCTTCTCTTCACCTCCTTCCAGGGCAGCCCATGATATAGCTCCAGGGTTGCCGATGACAACCAATGTACGTTCTGGTCACGAAAGAGGGAAGGATTTAGTGCTATTAAGGATGGAATATTATACAAGTTGTCTGGCAGGGGTAATCTGAACACTGTTTAGACTTGACTTGCAATAATTTTACACATAAAAAAAATAAAGCAAACAATATAATGGGTGTCAGCTAGTGTACAGATACATTGTCAACATAAATCTGAGCCAAGGCAAGAGTGTGCCGTTTTGACTAGGCTAGTAATCGTGCATATCTTATATCTTCATGTTTGGAGCAAAATAATATACAGAACTAAACTCACCAGATGGGTTTTTCATATTGAATCAGCTAAACCACGTTCACTTCAAATGCCCCTTCAACTACCTTTTACCAGCAGTTCTCAAGTACTGACAGGTTTTTGACGTCTCGACTGGGAGTCTGTACTTCGTACAATAGCAGTAATATAAAACATGAATAGCAGTAATATAAAACATGAATATTTTGTATAAATCTGGCCAATGAATGACTTGGGGCAATAAACAGCCAAAGGCATAAATTAATAAACCTTCAGGTAAAATATTTTCAGATGTGATAAAAGCAAACAGGTTGACTATAGCTGTTTGGTGAGAAAGATATGCAATTTGATACTTTAAATTAAACCAAAGGTCTTGGACACGAAGCTTAATGCTGTTTTGAAATTGTGCTTTAAGAGGACGCTGGTTATGGTAACAAGCGGATCAGTTGAAAATGGTCTTACTGTGGTATCTAAACCAAAGAGTCATTTCTGGGCATGGTGGCTCTAATCCAGTGGAGACTGGTGGGAGGAACTATAGGAGGACAGGCTCATGTAATGTCTGGAATGGAATAAATAGAACTGTATCAAACAGATCAAGCATATGGAAACCACATGTTTGACCACATTCCATTTTTTACATTCCGGCCATTACAGTGAGTGTCCTCCTATAGCTCCTCCCACCAGCCTCATATGTTACAGTTATCCAGTGGTGTAAGTTATTTAAGTAAAAATACTTTAAAGTACTACTTAAGTATTTTTTGGGTGTATCTTTACTTTATTATTTATATTTAACTTTTTACTTTTACTTCACTACAAATAGTGTACTTTTTACGCCAGACATTTTCCCTGACAGCCAAAAGTACTTGTTACATTTTACATCATGCTGAGCAGGATGGGAAAATGGTCCAATTCATGCAATTATCAAGAGAACCTCCCTGGTCATCTACTGGCTCTGATCTGGTGGACTCACTAAACACAAATGGTTTGTTTGTGAATTATGTGTTGGAGTGTGTCCCTGGCTATCTGTAAATAAAAAAACAAGAAAATTGTACCGTCTGGTTTATTTAATCGAAGGAATTTTAAATGATTTATACTTTAACTTTTGATACTTAGGTATATTTTAGCAACATATTTAAAACTAAATACTTTTTGTTTTTTACTCAAGTAGTATTTTACTGGGTGACTTTTATTTTTACTTGAGTCGTTTTCAATTAAGGTATCTTTACTTTTACTCAAGTATAACCCGATTACAGGCAACATTCGCACTGAGCTAAAGGGTAGAGCTGCCGCTTTCAAGGAGTGTGACTCTAACCTGGAAGCTTATAAGAAATCCCGCTATGCCCTCAGACGAACCATCAAACAGGCAAAGTGTCAATACAGGACTAAGATCGAATCGTACTACACCGGCTCCGACACTCGTCAGATGTGGCAGGGCTTGCAAACTATTACAGACTACAAAGGGAAGCACAGCCGAGAGCTGCCCAGTGACATGAACCTACCAGACGAGCTAAATAACTTCTATGCTCGCTTCGAGACAAGTAATACTGAAACATGCATGAAAGAATCAGCTGTTCCGGACAACTGTGTGATCACGCTCTCCGCAACAGATGTGAGTAAGACCTTTAAACAGGTCAACGTTCACAAGGCCACAGGGCCAGACGGATTACCAGGACGTGTACTCCAAGCATGCGCTGACCAACTGGCAAGTGTCTGCACTGACATTTTCAACCTCTCCATGTCCGAGTCTGTAATACCAACATGTTTCAAGCAGACCACCATAGTCTCTGTGCCCAAGAACACTAAGGTAAACTGCCTAAATGACTACCGACCTGTAGCACTCATGTCTGTAGCCATGAAGTACTTTGAAAGTCATTGCTCACATCAACACCATCATCCCAGAAACCCTAGACCCACTCCAATTTGCATACCGTCCCAACAGATCCACAGATGATGCAATTTCTATTGCACTCCACACTGCCCTTTCCCACCTGGACATAAGGAACACCTATGTGAGAATGCTATTCATTGAGTACAGCTCAGCGTTCAACACCATAGTGCCCTCAAATCTCATCACTAAGCTAAGGACCCTGGGACTAAACATCTCCCTCTGCAACTGGATCCTGGACCTCCTGACCGGCCGCCCCCAGGTGGTAAGGGTAGGTAACAACACATCCGCCACGCTGATCCTCAACACGGGGGCCCCTCAGGGGTGCGTGCTCAGTCCCCTCCTGTACTCCCTGTTCACTAATGACCTCATAGCCAGGCACAACTCCAACACCATCATTAAGTTTGCCGATGGCACAACAGTGGTAGGCCTGATCACCGACAACGATGAGACAGCCTATAGGGAGGAGGTCAGAGACCTGACCATGTGTCGCAAGGACAACAACTCTCCCTCAAAGTGATCAAGACAAAGGAGATGATTGTGGACTACAGGAAAAGGAGGACCGAGCACGCCCCATTCTCATCGACGAGGCTGTAGTGGAGCAGGTTGAGAGCTTCAAGTTCCTTGGTGTCCACATCACCAACAAACTAGAATGGTCCAAGCACACCAAGACAGTCGTGAAGGGGGCACGACAAAACCTATTCCCCCTCAGGAGACTGAAAAGATTTGGCATGGGTCCTCAGATCCTCAAAAGGTTCTACAGCTGCACCATCGAGAGCATGGGTTGATGGGTTGCTGATGGGTTGCATCACTGCCTGGTATGGCAACTGCTTGGTATCTGACCACAAGGCACTACAGAGGGTGGTGCGTATGGCCCAGTACATCACCGGGGCCTAGCTTCCTGCCATCCAGGACCTCTATACCAGGCAGGGTCAGAGGAAGGCCCTAAAAATTGTCAAAGACTCCAGCCACCTTAGTCATAGATGGTTCTCTCTGCTACCTCACGGCAAGCGGTACCGGAGCGCCAAGTCTAGGTCGAGGAGGCTTCTAAACAGCATCTACCCCCAAGCCATAAGACTCCTGAACATCTAATCAAATGGCTACCTAGACTATTTGCATTGCCCTCCTTCCTCCCTCTACACTGCTGCTGCCCTCTGTTATTATCTATGCATAGGCACTTTAATAACTTTACCTACATGTATATATTACCGCAATTGCCTTGACCCCGTGTATATAGCCTCGCTATTGTTATTTACTGCTGCTCTTTAATTATTTGTTATTCTTATCTCTTACTTTTTTAGGTATTTTCTTAAAAATGCATTGTTGGTTAAGGGCTTGTAAGTAAGTATTTCACTGTAAGGTCTACACCTGTTGTATTCGTCACATGTGACAAATAAAATTTGATTTGATTTGAGTACTTTTTTCACCACTGATCTACAGACTGCTCTGAATTTACTGAATGCTCTTCCTTGTTTTCAACTCACTGTCACCTCCCATTCCAAACACTAGATGGCGATACTTTGCCACAAATAATCCATCCCAGTCAAAACCAATGCTATTGACAATGACCTGAAATACCGCAGATCCATATGACAATGCTGTAGACGTTTTCCCACAACCTATAAAATGATCCCGCCAATAACAGACAACCTTGACGTGAAGTAGCCTCATATCAAAACTCAAGATGGGGGCCCGTCACCATGGCAACCAACACATTTAATCCAATCTAATCTCACCATGGATTTGACTGCACAGAATGGACATAAGGCCAGTGAAGGGGTGAGGGGTCAAAGGTCAACAAAAGAAGACACAGACAGCTAATAGGGCTGTGATATCTGCAGTCCTTGGGATGGCCCTACCCCACTGAAATGTATATTTAAATGGTTAAGGTTAGGGTTAGGTAAGGGTCAAGGGTTAAGGTTAGGGTAAAGGTAGGGGTTAAGGTTTAGGGTAGGGACGTCTCAAGGATTCTGGATAGCACTCACCACAGATAATAGGGGGAGAATTAAATTGTCCTATCTGCAGTGAGAGGTCAAGATCAGGTCAGACCGTGTTTTGTGTAGTTGTAAGATGGACCACTACTGAGCAGACTGACCAGTCAAGATTGATACTGACATGATATTGGTAAGGACTGAAAGGTGATTGGTTTGGGTTGGGCTGTCTCCTGAAAAGGGAAGAAGACTATTCACTCACTGTTTGAGTACCGGTAGCAAATAGTGTATTCTTATTTTTTATATTATATTATTTAAATATCTTTATTCTGTGGAAGTTTGTTGGGTGTGCATTGCATAGGGATCTTTTTACACAGTGTTATTTTGAACAATCAGCTTGGGATGTCTTCTCCTATTCACTAACACGACCAGTAAAGTGCTGTGCATTGGCAGGAGAAGTAACAAGTCGGACTTTGAAAGAGATTTCAGAAGAATGTATGTCACTATCATGTCAGTGAAAGAGAGAGGTTGTTGAGTAGATGTGACGTGACAAGAGATGAAAGAAAGTTAAACTTCCTTTCTTTCTTTTTCTCCCTCACTTCCCTCCCTTTCTCTCTCTCTCCCTCTGCCATTCCCCTCCATCTCCAAGGCAACCTGCAAAATAGCATCCCAGCTGGGCCTGTCTTGGTGGAATGCATTTTTTCAGGAGATGTCTGACATTGGCCACGCAGTACTGTAAATATCACACTGAACAACAGGCCCAGATTGAGCAACTCTTTAACTCTATCCCCGCCATTTTGTGTCTTTAATGCTCCAACAAGCATAATGTTTGGCTGTGTTTAACTCTATCCCCACCATGTTGTATCTTTAATGCTCCAACAAGCAGAATGTTTGGCTGTGTTTAACTCTATCCCCACCATGTTGTATCTTTAATGCTCCAACAAGCAGAATGTTTGGCTGTGTTTAACTCTACCCCACCATGTTGTATCTTTAATGCTACAACAAGCATAATGTTTGGCTGTGTTTAACTCTACCCCCACCATGTTGTATCTTTAATGCTCCAACAAGCAGAATGTTTGGCTGTGTTTAACTCTACCCCACCATGTTGTGTCTTTAATGCTACAACAAGCAGAATGTTTGGCTGTGTTTAACTCTATCCCCACCATGTTGTATCTTTAATGCTCCAACAAGCAGAATGTTTGGCTGTGTTTAACTCTACCCCACCATGTTGTATCTTTAATGCTCCAACAAGCAGAATGTTTGGCTGTGTTTAACTCTATCCCCACCATGTTGTATCTTTAATGCTCCAACAAGCAGAATGTTTGGCTGTGTTTAACTCTACCCCACCATGTTGTATCTTTAATGCTCCAACAAGCAGAATGTTTGGCTGTGTTTAACTCTACCCCACCATGTTGTATCTTTAATGCTACAACAAGCAGAATGTTTGGCTGTGTTTAACTCTACCCCACCATGTTGTGTCTTTAATGCTCCAACAAGCAGAATGTTTGGCTGTGTTTAACTCTACCCCACCATGTTGTGTCTTTAATGCTACAACAAGCAGAATGTTTGGCTGTGTTTAACTCTACCCCCACCATGTTGTATCTTTAATGCTACAACAAGCAGAATGTTTGGCTGTGTTTAACTCTATCCCCACCATGTTGTATCTTTAATGCTCCAACAAGCAGAATGTTTGGCTGTGTTTAACTCTATCCCCACCATGTTGTATCTTTAATGCTACAACAAGCAGAATGTTTGGCTGTGTTTAACTCTACCCCACCATGTTGTATCTTTAATGCTCCAACAAGCAGAATGTTTGGCTGTGTTTAACTCTATCCCCACCATGTTGTATCTTTAATGCTCCAACAAGCATAATGTTTGGCTGTGTTTAACTCTACCCCACCATGTTGTATCTTTAATGCTCCAACAAGCAGAATGTTTGGCTGTGTTTAACTCTATCCCCACCATGTTGTGTCTTTAATGCTCCAACAAGCAGAATATTTGGCTGTGTTTAACTCTACCCCACCATGTTGTATCTTTAATGCTCCAACAAGCAGAATGTTTGGCTGTGTTTAACTCTATCCCCACCATGTTGTATCTTTAATGCTACAACAAGCAGAATGTTTGGCTGTGTTTAACTCTATCCCCACCATGTTGTGTCTTTAATGCTCCAACAAGCAGAATGTTTGGCTGTGTTTAACTCTACCCCACCATGTTGTATCTTTAATGCTCCAACAAGCAGAATATTTGGCTGTGTTTAACTCTACCCCACCATGTTGTATCTTTAATGCTCCAACAAGCAGAATGTTTGGCTGTGTTTAACTCTACCCCACCATGTTGTATCTTTAATGCTCCAACAAGCAGAATGTTTGGCTGTGTTTAACTCTACCCCACCATGTTGTATCTTTAATGCTCCAACAAGCAGAATGTTTGGCTGTGTTTAACTCTACCCCACCATGTTGTGTCTTTAATGCTCCAACAAGCAGAATGTTTGGCTGTGTTTAACTCTACCCCACCATGTTGTGTCTTTAATGCTCCAACAAGCAGAATGTTTGGCTGTGTTTAACTCTATCCCCACCATGTTGTATCTTTAATGCTACAACAAGCAGAATGTTTGGCTGTGTTTAAGTCTACCCCACTATGTTGTGTCTTTAATGCTCCAACAAGCAGAATGTTTGGCTGTGTTTAACTCTACCCCACCATGTTGTGTCTTTAATGCTCCAACAAGCATAATGTTTGGCTGTGTTTAACTCTACCCCACCATGTTGTATCTTTAATGCTCCAACAAGCAGAATGTTTGGCTGTGTTTAACTCTATCCCCACCATGTTGTATCTTTAATGCTACAACAAGCATAATGTTTGGCTGTGTTTAACTCTATCCCCACCATGTTGTATCTTTAATGCTACAACAAGCAGAATGTTTGGCTGTGTTTAACTCTATCCCCACCATGTTGTATCTTTAATGCTACAACAAGCAGAATGTTTGGCTGTGTTTAACTCTACCCCACCATGTTGTATCTTTAATGCTCCAACAAGCAGAATGTTTGGCTGTGTTTAACTCTACCCCACCATGTTGTGTCTTTAATGCTACAACAAGCATAATGTTTGGCTGTGTTTAACTCTACCCCACCATGTTGTATCTTTAATGCTCCAACAAGCAGAATGTTTGGCTGTGTTTAACTCTATCCCCACCATGTTGTATCTTTAATGCTACAACAAGCAGAATGTTTGGCTGTGTTTAACTCTACCCCACCATGTTGTATCTTTAATGCTCCAACAAGCAGAATGTTTGGCTGTGTTTAACTCTATCCCCACCATGTTGTATCTTTAATGCTCCAACAAGCAGAATGTTTGGCTGTGTTTAACTCTACCCCACCATGTTGTGTCTTTAATGCTCCAACAAGCAGAATGTTTGGCTGTGTTTAACTCTATCCCCACCATGTTGTGTCTTTAATGCTCCAACAAGCAGAATGTTTGGCTGTGTTTAACTCTATCCCCACCATGTTGTATCTTTAATGCTCCAACAAGCAGAATGTTTGGCTGTGTTTAACTCTATCCCCACCATGTTGTATCTTTAATGCTCCAACAAGCAGAATGTTTGGCTGTGTTTAACTCTACCCCACCATGTTGTATCTTTAATGCTCCAACAAGCAGAATGTTTGGCTGTGTTTAACTCTATCCCCACCATGTTGTGTCTTTAATGCTCCAACAAGCAGAATGTTTGGCTGTGTTTAACTCTATCCCCACCATGTTGTATCTTTAATGCTCCAACAAGCAGAATGTTTGGCTGTGTTTAACTCTACCCCACCATGTTGTATCTTTAATGCTCCAACAAGCAGAATGTTTGGCTGTGTTTAACTCTATCCCCACCATGTTGTATCTTTAATGCTCCAACAAGCAGAATGTTTGGCTGTGTTTAACTCTACCCCACCATGTTGTATCTTTAATGCTCCAACAAGCAGAATGTTTGGCTGTGTTTAACTCTATCCCCACCATGTTGTGTCTTTAATGCTCCAACAAGCAGAATGTTTGGCTGTGTTTAACTCTATCCCCACCATGTTGTATCTTTAATGCTCCAACAAGCAGAATGTTTGGCTGTGTTTAACTCTATCCCCACCATGTTGTGTCTTTAATGCTATCTATATGATATAGTGTATTATCTGTTAGGTTGGAATCAGGGTGTTTCTCTCACCAAACCTGGTACTTCTGGATGGAGGCCTATCTGGTTCTGTTTGGGAAACTGTTGAGAATGTTCAACTGTTGTGGGTAAATGCATGGGGTCAAGGGTTTGGGAATTGGGACAGCGTCAGTTGAGCTGGGGGCTGGGCCGGCCGGGTTGCCACTCACTCCGATCCATATTCTCCCCGTCCCTCCGCTCTCCGCCCGTCATTAGCCTACACCCCGCTGTGATGTCATAAAGAGCCAGCCAGCGGAGTTCAAAGCGGCGGCGGGGAGGGTTCAGCCCTAAACGTTCCATCAACCCTGTGGTTGACTGTTGCTTGTAATGACTGTGTTTGGGGTAATGAATGACGACAATAAGCGGCCATACATCTTTCTCTCTGTGACAGAGGGCAGCCCAGCTATCCATAACCTCAGGGCCTAAGCTACATGGGAAAACACTGGTGACCCAGACTACTCTATGCAGCCTAAATGAAGGGTGATACTGTAACATGTGTGAGCACGTGTACTGGGGTGTATTCACTAGGGACCAAACAGAGCCAAACAAAAGCAAACGGATCGAAACAGGGTGGGACCTGATTTTTTCCAATAGAAACTCTTGTTTTCATTGCAAAACGTTCTGTTAATGAACCTTATGGTACAGTTAGCTATGGTGAGCACTAATGAATATACCCCTAACAAGGAAAAACTCTGGGCCTTGGTTGTAGCGTAACTCAGAGTTTTTTTCTGGTCAGATTTCATGGTCAACTTCAGGCCTCAGAAGGCTTAGGTCTTAATGGTTGAGTCTTTTATGTGAACTGTGTTGAGGACACCTTCACTGGACCTTCATAATAGAATGGCAGCTTTATTAAATCATAGAGGCACTTACATAGAGAGTTTCAAGTGTATACAGATGTACGATCTTAATTTGATCACCTTGTTGCAGAATAACTTTCTTGCAATGCAGGAAATGTAAAACTTGTACTGTATTTGAGGTTTAAAAAGGCTTTGGAAGTGTAACGATTGTCGTCGGGAGACGAGGAAGCGGACCAAAACGCAGCTGGGAGCGAATACATGTTTATTTAACACACTAGAATTAAACATGTACACAAAATCAAGGAAAAACTGCCAATACGTTACGTGCTCAAATAACAGAGGCAACAACCCACAAACATCGTGGGGGGAAAAGGAACTTAAATGTGATTCCCAATCAGACTTCACAAGCGACAGCTGTCTGATTGGGAAATCCCCCGAGCCCAACATAGAAATAAAACACAAAGAAAGGCTATAACCAAAACATAGAAAATAAAGCATAGAAATGCCACACCCTGACCAAAATAGCAGAGTTCACCTGGTCAGGGCGTGACAGTACCCCCCCCTCCAACGGTGCGTACTCCCGGCGCACCAAACTAAAGTCTATTAGGGGGGGGACCCGGGTGGGCGCCTCACCCTCGGTGGAGGCTCTGGCCCCGGGCGTGTTTCTCCCCCTGCCTCCACCCTAGCCCTACCCCTCTGGCCCGGACTGGACCACTGTGGAGCGGCATGCTCAGGCTCCGGAGCGGAGCCGTCGACCGGAACATGATTGGGCACCGGTGGACCAGACACGGGCCGTGCCGGACTGTGGACACGCACCGTGGGTTTGGTGCGGGGAACAGGAACGGGCCGGACAGGACTGTGGACACGCACCGTGGGCTTGGTGCGGGGAACAGGGACGGGCCGGACAGGACTGTGGACACGCACCGTGGGCTTGGTGCGGGGAACAGGGACGGGCCGGACAGGACTGTGGACACGCACCGTGGGCTTGGTGCGGGGAACAGGGACGGGCCGGACAGGACTGTGGACACGCACCGTGGGCTTGGTGCGGGGAACAGGGACGGGCCGGACAGGACTGGGGACACGCACCGTGGGCTTGGTGCGGGGAACAGGGATGGGCCGGACAGGACTGGGGACACGCACCACTAACCTGGTGCGGGGAGCAGGGACGGGCCGGACAGGACTGGGGACACGCACCACTAACCTGGTGCGGGGAGCAGGGACTGGCCGGACAGGACTGGGGACACGCACCACTAACCTGGTGCGGGGAGCAGGGACGGGCCGGACAGGACTGGGGACACGCACCACTAACCTGGTGCGGGGAGCAGGGACGGGCCGGACAGGACTGGGGACACGCACCACTGACTTGGTGCGGGGAGCAGGGACGGGCCAGACAGGACTGGGGACACGCACCACTAACCTGGTGCGGGGAGCAGGGACGGGCCGGACAGGACTGGGGACACGCACCACTGACTTGGTGCGGGGAGCAGGGACGGGCCAGACAGGACTGTGAACACGTACTGGTGACCTGAAGCGTGGAGCCGGTTTAGCCACTCATCCTGGCTGGATGCCCATCCTAGCACGGCATGGGCTGGGCATGTCCACCGGACGCACTGGGCTGTGCGGGCGCACTGGCGACACAGCGCGCAACTCTGCATACCATGGCTTGGTGCGGGGAGCAGGGACGGGCCGGACAGGACTGGGGACACGCACCGTGGGCTTGGTGCGGGGAACAGGAACGGGCCAGACAGGACTGTGAACACACACTGGTGACCTGAAGCGTGGAGCCGGTTTAGCCACTCGTCCTGGCTGGATGCCCATCCTAGCACGGCATGTGCTGGGCATGTCCACCGGACGCACCGGGCTGTGCGGGCGCACTGGCGACACAGCGCGCAACTCAGCATACCATGGCTCCTCCTCCAGATCTTCCCTCTGCAGGTCCTCAATCAAACGCCTCATCTCCTTCTCTTCCTCCGCCGTCATCCCCCACGAGAGCAGTGGTCTGGGCTCTTCCTCTGCCCTTCCGGACCACCCCATTAGCCCCCCCCCAAAATTTTCTTGGGGCTGTTTTCCGGGCTTCCTCGACCGCCGCCTGCGACTCCGTCTACCGGCTGGCTTTTCCTCTTCGACCTGGGAGTCCGTCCGCCAGGGTCCTTTCCCCGACATGATCTCCCAGGTCCAGAACTCCTTTCCCCCCGCTGCTTGGTCCTGGTTCGGTGGGTTGTTCTGTAACGATTGTCGTCGGGAGACGAGGAAGCGGACCAAAACGCAGCTGGGAGCGAATACATGTTTATTTAACACACTAGAATTAAACATGTACACAAAATCAAGGAAAAACTGCCAATACGTTACGTGCTCAAATAACAGAGGCAACAACCCACAAACATCGTGGGGGAAAAGGAACTTAAATGTGATTCCCAATCAGACTTCACAAGCGACAGCTGTCTGATTGGGAAATCACCCCCAGCCCAACATAGAAATAAAACACAAAGAAAGGCTATAACCAAAACATAGAAAATAAAGCATAGAAATGCCACACCCTGACCAAAATAGCAGAGTTCACCTGGTCAGGGCGTGACAGGAAGTTTGTAATTTCTACTTTCAGACTGGATTTTCCCTTACAAAAAATGTATCACACCTACAAAAACGTCCATTAATTCTAAAAATATTTCCTGTTGCTGCAGGATTATTTTCTGGGTGTAGCAAACTGGCTCAAATGAAGATCCTACATCTGTAATGGATTTACTCCTCTCCAGCCCTCTACCTTTCTCCCTCTCTAACTTACAGTAAACACTTATGGTAAACGTCTTCGTTCACCAAAACATTCAGATCTCTACAGACCTCCACAGACATACAAACACCTCTTTAGCCACATGTTCCTTCTTGAATCCCAGCCATAGAAATACAATTACTAGAACAGCCATTCCCATTCAATGCGATGGGTCTGTAATGGATGGACTTGTATTTCTATGGTTCCAGCCGTAGTTCTCTATCCACCCCACAGCTGTACAGTCTTTGTGCTGTGAGTGAACAGAACTAAACATTGTTAGACAGCCAGAGAGGCAGAAGCAGTGAGAGTTCGTCTCCACAACAGCCCTATCATCTCCATAACAGAACACAGTGTGTAGTGTCAGTGTGTGTGTGTGTGTGTGTGTGTGTGTGTGTGTGTGTGTGTGTGTGTGTGTGTGTGTGTGTGTGTGTGTGTGTGTGTGTGTGTGTGTGTGTGTGTGTGTGTGTGTGTGTGTGTGACGCCTCCCCCTCTTCACACTGCTGATAGTTGCTGCTGGATACTAAGGCTTTGCCCTCAGGCTACCCAGACATCTGTGTGTGTGTGGCAGTAGTACAGTATTGAATGGGAGAAACTGTGTTGCATGGTTGGGGGTGTGTTAGCTGACTGCTTGAATTCCTTTCCATGCCATTGATACACTATATAGGTAGATTTCTGAATCTAAAATACAGTGTATGGTATGTACGCTATGTTTAAAGACAAGTGCAAGCACGAAGAGTGGGAGAGTTGCTGTAAATTACTGTGTCAACTTTTCTTGTCCTTTCTCTCAACCCCCTCTCTCTCTCTTTCTCTCTCTCTCATCCCTCTCTTCTCTCTGCTGTTTTTATGACCTTAAAAGGTCAGGCTGCCTGTGGCAGAGGGAGGGAGGGAGGGAGGGAAGAAGGGACAGAAGAGAACAGATATCAGGGGACAGACCTCCTCCACCACTCCGTCAAAACAACACGATGGAGGGAGAAGGAAGGAGGGAGGTATTAGTAGAGAATGGGGGGATGAGAGTGGAGAAGTGGAGTGGGAACTCCTCCAATCTCTCCTGTTGTCCCTCCTGTCCTTCAACAGCAGCAGCAGGAGGGATGAGGGGGGTGTGTGAATAACGGAGAGTTTTAAATTCTGTCTTGTAATCCTCAAACAACAGAGGAGAGAGAGATTACAGGACATGATAGAAACCTCTGTATTTGTCGTCCTCACCCAAACATGCCTGTTCTCCAGAATCAGTGTCCTCTCCTCTCTCTCACAGCAGCTCAACCCCACCACTGTCACCACAACATAGTGGCTGATGTACTGTAGAGAACCCTCAGCCCCACCACTGTCACCACAACACAGTGGCTGATGTACTATAGTGAACCCTCAGCCCCACCACTGTCACCACAACATAGTGGCTGATGTACTGTAGAGAACCCTCAGCCCCACCACTGTCACCACAACACAGTGGCTAATGTACTGTAGTGAACCCTCAGCCCCACCACTGTCACCACAACATAGTGGCTGATGTACTATAGAGAACCCTCAGCCCCACCACTGTCACCACAACATAGTGGCTGATGTACTGTAGTGAACCCTCAGCCCCACCACTGTCACCACAACATAGTGGCTGATGTACTATAGAGAACCCTCAGCCCCACCACTGTCACCACAACACAGTGGCTGATGCACTAGCGGTTCTGGGGGGGGGGGGGGCAGTACCCCTGTGACAACAATTTTGGAACCCCTTGTGGCCCCCCTAAATGTGGCGTATGAAATAATTTTTTCATAACACATTTTTGCTATCGTTGTTTTTTTACATCCGTTATTAGACAGTGGCAACACGGAACACTAATTTAACCCACACATTTTCTAGAGGGACGGCTTTAGGCGGAACACAACAGTATCGTACCACATGCAACAGTATCGTACCACATGCAAAACGATATGACAACAATAACGTCTAATGTAACTGGCCCCTCTAACAGTACAACTGGCCCCAGCTTGCCCCCCCCCCTACGGTTGAAATGGTCTAGAACTGCCACTGAGTGGCTGATGTACTATAGAGAACCCTCAGCCCCACCACTGTCACCACAACACAGTGGCTGATGTACTATAGAGAACCCTCAGCCCCACCACTGTCACCACAACACAGTGGCTGATGTACTGTAGAGAACCCTCAGCCCCACCACTGTCACCACAACATAGTGGCTGATGTACTGTAGAGAACCCTCAGCCCCACCACTGTCACCACAACACAGTGCCTGATGTACTATAGAGAACCCTCAGCCCCACCACTGTCACCACAACACAGTGGCTGATGTACTGTAGAGAACCCTCAGCCCCACCACTGTCACCACAACATAGTGGCTGATGTACTGTAGAGAACCCTCAGCCCCACCACTGTCACCACAACACAGTGGCTGATGTACTGTAGAGAACCCTCAGCCCCACCACTGTCACCACAACACAGTGGCTGATGTACTGTAGAGAACCCTCAGCCCCACCACTGTCACCACAACATAGTGGCTGATGTACTATAGAGAACCCTCAGCCCCACCACTGTCACCACAACACAGTGGCTGATGTACTGTAGAGAACCCTCAGCCCCACCACTGTCACCACAACATAGTGGCTGATGTACTATAGAGAACCCTCAGCCCCACCACTGTCACCACAACACAGTGGCTGATGTACTGTAGAGAACCCTCAGCCCCACCACTGTCACCACAACACAGTGGCTGATGTACTGTAGAGAACCCTCAGCCCCACCACTGTCACCACAACACAGTGACTTCCCCATAGATAGTCTCTCATGACAGACATTAGTAACCATTGTGCATGGGAGATTTACCATTTAGAGATTACCCTATGGACCCAGCTCTCCTTCTCATCTTCGTCTTCCTCTTCTTTATCTTCATCATTATGTCCTCATCTTTCACTCATTGTCACGTCCTGACCAGTAGAAGGGGTTATTTGTTATTGTAGTTTGGTCAGGACGTGGCAGGGGGCACTTGGTTTATGTGGTTCGGGGTGGTTGTGTGTTTAGTAGGGTGTTTGATTTATTATTCTGGGTTTTGGGCACTGGTCTATGTTAATGTATTTCTATGTTTAGTCTAGTTCTTTGTATTTCTATGTTTAGTTAATTGGGGATTGGACTCTCATTTGGAGGCAGGTGTTTTCTAGTTGCCTCTGATTGAGGGTCATATATATATATATTTATATATATATATAATATATATATGTGTTTTTGTTTTAGTATTTGTGGGAGATTGTGCTGTGTATAGCTCTGTGCCTTACCGGCCTGTTATTTGTCGTTGTGGTTTTTTTGTGTACGTATTTATTTTGGTTTACCTGCTTTGTCCGTTTAATAAAAGAAGATGAGTGCACATATTCCCGCTGCGTCTTGGTCCGCTCTACCCTACGGCAACCGTGACACTCATCTTATTCTTCCTCCTCTCTCCTCCTCCTCTTCCCTCTCCTCCTCCTTCACTAGAATATTATAGTTCTAGGACTGACTGAGACATTATATTCAAGCCGATGTGGGTGGCACATTGCTTGATTAGTCTAATAATAATGTACTGCAATCTCTATTGTTAACGTAATCCGTCTGTTATGTTGACTTTCCATTCCCTCGCTCTCTTTCATCCCACTGTAGTTCAAAAATACAATAACAAAGGAAATGGCATCATCTGTTGAATCGTAATGTGAAAACACAGAATATTGTGGAACTCTAGAGTGTGAAAATAAACATTACATTGAAAGGGTCTCGATCAGGGGTTTGGAAATGTTTTCATTTCAATCAACTTGGCCATTTTGAATAATGGACTTGAATGGGGCTGGTGTGTTTTTGGAAATATTGAAATGTTGTTGACCGTAGCTAGGCTAATGGTTGGACTGGAAGCCTTAGGGCCTTTGTTTAGCCTAGCACTGACACTCCCTGACTCCTTGTGTATGCTTTGACAACTCAATCATACTCCCATTCTCCTTTAATTACACAAGCCTTGTGTGTATTAATACAACTCAGGCCTGGATACAATCAGATCGAGCGCTAACCAGCGTTGGCCGACAACCACGTAGCAGATGTTTTGGAGGTGTAACTGCAGTATGAGCTGACATATCGGTGTTGGAGGTGTAACTACAGTATGAGCTGACATATCGGTGTTGGAGGTGTAACTGCAGTATGAGCTGACATATCGGTGTTGGAGGTGTAACTGCAGTATGAGCTGACATATCGGTGTTGGAGGTGTAACTACAGTATGAGCTGACATATCGGTGTTGGAGGTATAACTGCAGTATGAGCTGACATATTGGTGTTGGAGGTGTAACTGCAGTATGAGCTGACATATCGGTGTTGGAGGTGTAACTGCAGTATGAGCTGACATATCGGTGTTGGAGGTGTAACTGCAGTATGAGCTGACATATCGGTGTTGGAGGTGTAACTGCAGTATGAGCTGACATATCGGTGTTGGAGGTGTAACTGCAGTATGAGCTGAGCTGACATATCGGTGTTGGAGGTGTAACTGCAGTATGAGCTGACATATCATGTTGGAGGTGTAACTGCAGTATGAGCTGACATATCGGTGTTGGAGGTGTAACTACAGTATGAGCTGACATATCGGTGTTGGAGGTGTAACTGCAGTATGAGCTGACATATCGGTGTTGGAGGTGTAACTGCAGTATGAGCTGACATATCATGTTGGAGGTGTAACTGCAGTATGAGCTGAGCTGACATATCGGTGTTGGAGGTGTAACTGCAGTATGAGCTGACATATCGTGTTGGAGGTGTAACTGCAGTATGAGCTGACATATCGGTGTTGGAGGTGTAACTGCAGTATGAGCTGACATATCGGTGTTGGAGGTGTAACTGCAGTATGAGCTGACATATCGGTGTTGGAGGTATAACTGCAGTATGAGCTGACATATCGGTGTTGGAGGTGTAACTGCAGTATGAGCTGATATATCAGTGTTGGAGGTGTAACTGCAGTATGAGCTGACATATCGGTGTTGGAGGTATAACTGCAGTATGAGCTGACATATCGGTGTTGGAGGTGTAACTGCAGTATGAGCTGACATATCGGTGTTGGAGGTGTAACTGCAGTATGAGCTGACATATCATGTTGGAGGTGTAACTGCAGTATGAGCTGAGCTGACATATCGGTGTTGGAGGTGTAACTGCAGTATGAGCTGACATATCGGTGTTGGAGGTGTAACTGCAGTATGAGCTGACATATCGGTGTTGGAGGTGTAACTGCAGTATGAGCTGACATATCGGTGTTGGAGGTGTAACTGCAGTATGAGCTGACATATCGGTGTTGGAGGTATAACTGCAGTATGAGCTGACATATCGGTGTTGGAGGTGTAACTGCAGTATGAGCTGACATATCGGTGTTGGAGGTGTAACTGCAGTATGAGCTGACATATCGGTGTTGGAGGTGTAACTGCAGTATGAGCTGGCATATCGGTGAGCTGCTGCTCTTATGTGTCACAAATCACTCCCTTCCTTATTATCCCTGCTGAGTAGGAATTTGAAAACGTCACTAGAAAGTGTAGGCTCTATCCATGTTAGAAATAATCCCTCTGAAACGTCAGCCCATTGATGTTAGGCTAATGCATGTTGTCATGTTCATTTGGATGGGGGATGTTCTGACTATCAGTGTAATGTGAGTGTTTGAACTGGTAACGCGGCTGCATGAACTTGTAACGCGGCTGCATGAACTTGTAACGCGGCAGCATGAACTTGTAACGCGGTTGCATGTGATTTGTCGGATTAAAGTCTGGTGTGGTTCTGTTGCATCCAATGGCAGTGTTCGCAATAAGGTCATGCTGCAGGCCGTTTGTGGATTTGACAGCTCTAACTGCCTAAACAACCGATATTTTGTCTTTTTACTGTTGTTTCTATTTCTTTACTTACCTATTGTTCACCTAATACCTTTTTTTAAATGTTTAATTTTACTTAGAAATGTCACTGTTGGTAAGGGCCTATAAGTAAGCATTTCACTGTAAGGTCTACACCTGTTGTATTCGGCGCACGTGACAAATAAACTTTGATTTGATTTGGGGATGTCAATTTGATTGAATCTAGCCCTCTATCAACCTCTCAATCGTCAGTCAATCACTCATTATGTAATTTCATGGTTGTCCCTATAGGTGGTGCTATTTACTCAAAGCCAAGGCCAAAGGGTACAGTGGTGTGTACTTCTGTGGGTTGAAGTTAGTTCTCTCTGTGACAGTGAGGGACAGAACTAAGGATTGGGTAAGAATCTGATGGATGGATCCTCCATTGCTAGGACTATGTGCTTGAGTCAAAGTGTGCATAGGACATCACTCATTCATACACACACACACACACACACACACACACACACACACACACACACACACACACACACACACACACACACACACACACACCACAGTGGCTGGGAGTAGAACCAGAGGGACCAAAAAGACATTTATGGCCAGTCCCGTGGCAGTCACCCCAAACAGGCCCGCCACCACAGAACCGCAGGGGCCTGAAAGAAACCTCCGCTGTTGATTCTGCAGATTAGATGACGCAATATGGCCACACAAAGACTGCCTTTCTCCTTTCTCAAAGATTTATTTAAGTATTACGGACTTCGCACTAATGGTGGGAGTCTGTGTGTTTTTTGAGAGAGAACAGTGAGAGAGAGAGAGGAGTGTGTGTGTGCATTCCTGTGTGTGAGCGAGAAAGAGAGAGAGAGAGAGGGAGAGGGAGAGGGAGATGTTGTGTGTGTGAGAGAGAGAGAAACGGCGTGAGGGAGAAAGAGTGAGTGTATAGCCTTAACCCAAAGTGGACAGAGGCTTTGCTAAATGATTGAGTCTAAAAGACTGATTATCAAGAAAAACACCTATGGGTCACAAGGCCGTAAGATTCCACACCTGTGAGTCATTCTGGTGTGGTCAAGACGACCGCATTCCATCAGGTAACATGACCTGACCAAGACCTTAAACACTGCTACTATATCACTGATTAAACAACTGACACTAAACACACACACGCACGCACATGCGCGCGCACGCACGCACGCATGCGCACACACACACACACACACACACACACACACACACACACACACACACACACACACACACACACACACACACACACACACACACACACACACACACATATACACACAGTACAAACAATCCATCTGGATCTGAAGGTTGACCCTGCTGAACCACTGATGTATACTACCTACGTTAAACCATGGGTCATCAGAATAGACCTGATCTTTGAGGAGGTGTTACTGCTTCAGGTCAGGGTGATAGGGTCATCAGAATAGACCTGATCTTTGAGGAGGTGTTACTGCTTCAGGTCAGGGTGATAGGGTCATCAGAATAGACCTGATCTTTGAAGAGGTGTTACTGCTTCAGATCAGGGTGTTTGGGTCATCAGAATAGACCTGATCTTTGAGGAGGTGTTACTGCTTCAGATCAGGGTGTTTGGGTCATCAGAATAGACCTGATCTTTGAAGAGGTGTTACTGCTTCAGATCAGGGTGTTTGGTTCATCAGAATAGACCTGATCTTTGAGGAGGTGTTACTGCTTCAGATCAGGGTGTTTGGGTCATCAGAATAGACCTGATCTTTGAGGAGGTGTTACTGCTTCAGGTCAGGGTGTTAGGGTCATCAGAATAGACCTGATCTTTGAAGAGGTGTTACTGCTTCAGATCAGGGTGTTTGGGTCATCAGAATAGACCTGATCTTTGAGGAGGTGTTACTGCTTCAGATCAGGGTGTTTGGGTCATCAGAATAGACCTGATCTTTGAGGAGGTGTTACTGCTTCAGGTCAGGGTGTTTGGGTCATCAGAATAGACCTGATCGTTGAGGAGGTGTTACTGCTTCAGGTCAGGATGCTTGGGTCATCAGAATAGACCTGATCTTTGAGGAGGTGTTACTGCTTCAGGTCAGGGTGTTAGGGTCATCAGAATAGACCTGATCTTTGAGGAGGTGTTACTGCTTCAGGTCAGGATGTTTGGGTCATCTCCTTGGTTGGGGCTCATGAATCCTAGGACAGGGTTGAGGTCATGAATCCTAGGGCAGGGTTGGGGTCATGAATCCTAGGGCAGGGTTGGGGTCACGAATCCTAGGGCAGGTTGGGCTCATGAATCCTAGGGCAGGGTTGGGGTCATGAATCCTAGGGCAGGGTTGGGCTCATGAATCCTAGGGCAGGGTTGGGGTCATGAATCCTAGGACAGGGTTGGGCTCATGAATCCTAGGGCAGGGTTGGGGTCATGAATCCTAGGGCAGGGTTGGGCTCATGAATCCTAGGACAGGGTTGGGCTCATGAATCCTAGGGCAGGGTTGGGGTCATGAATCCTAGGGCAGGGTTGGGGTCATGAATCCTAGGGCAGGGTTGGGGTCATGAATCCTAGGGCAGGGTTGGGGTCATTTCTTCTTCCAATTTGGAATTGGAATTACTTCCCAAATTGACTGAATTAAAATGGGCCTAACCCTGCCCTAAGGCATTGAGCTTCGCAATAGCTTTACAATAGCATCAGAATGGGACTTCAGAAGAGGTTTCCTGTAGATGCAAAGAAACAATGAGTGACCAAGTTATTTATTGCAGCCAGGTATCCAGGCCTGCACAGATGGAGTCACCCAGGACAATGAAAACGGTAAGGACACACATTCCTTTGAAGGATGATATCAGTTGTATCTATGCATAACAGTATGTTGGATGACCATGTTACATATCCTGAGGATAGTTTACAAACTAGCTCCAGACAGAGTCAGCTCATTGAGCCCAGGTACTGTCTGTCTGTACTGTGTGTTCTGGGTATTATGAGCAGAGCAGACCAATTGACTGGGAATGAATGGGAATGTTAGCGAACATTTTTCTTTTTTGCAATGCCAGTTCTTGAGAGGACCCTTTCTGGGTTATGTGTGAGTGGGTGGTCCGCTTTGGGTCTCTCCTGGGTCCTTGTCTGGTTCCCCTTTAGCACACACACACACACACACACACACACACACACACACACACACACACACACACACACACACACACACACACACACACACACACACACACACACACACACAGCTGCCTCTGCTGATTTTAATAGCTGTGGGGGAACCATATCCGCGGAGCTACTTAACTTATCAAGGCTCCGGATTTGTGGATTTTTATCACTGTAATGTGAATATGTTCCCTGGTGGAAACCCTTTGGCAAACCACAAAACATTTGATTCTAAAAAGAGACCAGGCCTGACTCACATGTTTAAATGATTTGAAAAATCAGCCACAAGACATCAGAGTTTTAGGGGCTTAAAAGTAGAGATGCAGAGGAGGATAGCAATGGAGAGAAGGAGAAGGAAGGAGAGGGATACTGTTGAAAGATTTTCCCCACATCCCTCCTCTTCTTCACTCCCTTTGTCACTCGCTTCCACTTTTCATCTTTAGCATCCAGGAAATGGACTATGCTCAGCCTTAACCCAGATAGCCCATCTGTCACCACAACCCTTTGAGGTCGCCATGCCAAGTTGTAACATATAACAACTGTTACCATTGTCCGAGACAAGCAGAGAGAGGCTAGCTACAAGGAACAAGACAAGTGGACTCAAACAGAAGAATGACATGTCTATGCTACTACAGCTTGTCCTGTTGACAAAACTCTTCACCTTGCCTAACATCCTGCCACGGCCTGTGTTTTCTACAATTCTAACCCCCCTCCCTCCCCCTCCCTCCCTCCTCTCCACACTTTTCACTTCTCTCTCAACCTGAGAGACAAAACAAACGTCTCTAATGGCTTATGTCTCCACTTGGTATGTGAAGTGCTCGACAAGAGAGAGAGAGAGAGACAGAGACAGAAGACATTGGCCGAAAAAGAAAAAGAAAACGCCCTGAGGCTTAAAAAAGGAGCTGAAAGCGTTGGTGGTCTCATGGGAGAAGAGATAGAGAAAAGAGAGGTGGAGGTTAAAAGAGGAGGAGCAGGAGGAGGTGAAGACCTGACCCGTAGCTGGAGGCCACGTTGCTTAACAACCACCCCAGGGTCAAAGGGATGGGCTGAGCGGAGAGGTGAGGAGCTGGGATCCCAGAGTGCCTTGAGCCCCAGGCTTCACCCAGGCCTTTGGTCTGGAGTGGAGGGATGCCAAGCACGGTCTTTGGTCTAGAGGAGATGGAGAGATAGGAAGGAACTTCCTGGGAACTGCATGGTGGTTAGGCCTGTGGAAGAGGTCTGCTTTTACAAATTAGACACACACACACACACACACACACATACACTGTGGGAGCGCAGACTGTGTACAAATTACAGAGGGTGGTAGTCGTTGACCCCTGTCTGAGTAGAGTGGATCCATCTTGATAATGCTGATGACTCACTGTGGTACAGGAAGTGGTTTTAACCAATCAGGATTTTTGATTTGTCCCTAATGCCTGATCAGATAGCCTACAACATATCCGCAATGTGTAGTAAATATTTATACACACAACATAACCTCCTTCTCCTCCCCTTCCAACATACAGAATACACAACTTGAATACTTGTTGATGCCATAGAATGGCAGAGATATGGGATTACTGATGAAGCACGTTGGGCTCCAGTGAAGAAGATGAGAAAGAAGGGATGAAGATGGATGGAAGAGGAGGACAGAGGAGGAGGACAGAGGAGGAGGACGGAGGAGGAAGGAGGACGGGGGAGGAGGATGGAGGAGGAGGATGGAAGAGGAGGACGGAGGAGGAGGACAGATGAGGAGGACAGAGGAGGAGGACGGAGGAGGAAGGAGGACGGAGGAGGAGGACGGAGGAGGAAGGAGGACGGAGGAGGAAGGAGGACGGGGAAGGATGACGGAGGACGGAGGAGGAGGATGGAGGAGGAGGATGGAAGAGGAAGGAGGACGGAGGAGGAGGATGGAGGAGGAGGATGGAGGAGGAAGGAGGACGGAGGAGGAGGACGGAGGAGGAAGGAGGACGGGGAAGGATGACGGAGGACGGAGGAGGAGGACAGATGAGGAGGACAGAGGAGGAGGACGGTGGAGGAGGACAGAGGAGGAGGACGGAGGAGGAAGGAGGACGGAGGAGGAGGATGGAGAACGGAGGAGGAGGATGCAGAGTATTGATGGCTTAGATCCCAAAACGACATCTGGCCAGAGCTTAGGTCCAGGCACGGCATGCAGTGGACAGTGTGCATGACGGGACATCAAGGCATTGCACAACAGCTATAGTATAGCTTTACCATAACCCCCGATCAGCCCCAGTCACTCAGACCACTGGAAATCCCATCAAATCCAGTCATAAATTCAACTGTCTTTATGGTATGAACAGGAGTCCTTTCTCTTTTCATTCTCGTGCTATTGCGGCTTTCTCTCTTGATCTCTCTCTCTCTCTCTCTCACACTCACACACACACACACACACACACACACACACACACACACACACACACACACACACACACACACACACACACACACACACACACACACACACACACACACACAATTCATGCAGGCACACATGCACACACCTGAGGGGTCCAATAACTGAAGCCCCATATCTGCTGTCTCCATTTCCTCCTCATCTCGGTTTCTTTGTTCATCTGTCCTTCCCTCCTTTCATCAGAAATCACTTTACTGTATTGGCAGGATGATTTGCTATTGCCAAAGCATTTCAGACGCGCATCAGACAGAGATATCAAAACAATGGAATATCTTTCCGCTCCTGTCCTCCCCTCTCATTCATCCTCTCGTCCTGTTTTTCTTTCATCCCTTCTTCCAGTGGTGCTGTAGGTACATACTGTACGTAGAACAACAGAGATCCTATATGTTCTTGGATATTGCACTGGAACTTTACCCTAAATGATGACTTCTTCCTTTTCACATGGCCACCTGGTTTCAATATCAGACATATTTATACAACATTTCTCCCCCCGTCTCCCTCTAACTCTCTAACTCTTTCACTATCTATCTATCTATCTATCTATCTATCTATCTATCTATCTATCTATCTATCTATCTATCTATCTATCTATCTATCTATCTATCTATCTATCTATCTATGTATCTATCTATCTATCTATCTATCTATCTATCTATCTATCTATCTATCTATCTATCTATCTATCTATCTATGTATCTATCTATCTATCTATCTATCTCTCTCTGTATTTCTCTCTCCCTTTCATTCTCTCTCTACTTTCATTTATCCCCTCTTCTTTCATCACCGTTTCAAAACAACATGAAACCAGGAGCCAAGTCAAGTTACCTCAACTCTGGCATCAGACTTTCATATTGGCCAAGCTACTTTCTTCCCTTTGTTCCTACGTCTTTTTTATTTTGTTCTCCCCTTTCTCCCCCCTCCTTCCTCCTCCTCCCCCCTTCTCCTCCCTACTCCCCCCTCATCCCCCTTTCTCCTCCTCCTTTCTCCCCCCTCCTGTCGATGAAGAGGATTTTGGAGCTCAGTATACGGGATCAAACAGCAGGACAGAAGTGAAGTGAAGAGCAAAGTGTCTCTCTTTCATGTCTCCTCTAAGCTGTGTGTGTGTGAGTGTGTGTGTGTGTTTCTGTGTGTGGAGCCATAGTGTCTTTCATGTCTCCCTAATAAGCCTATGGAGATTAAGACACAGAGACATCAGAACTGTAGGAAAGCCTGAGGGCTGTATGGGCTTTAGGACAGAGAGAGGAGAGGAGAGAGGAAGAGAGAGGAAGAGAGAGAGAGAGAGAGAGAGAGAGAGAGACATAGAGAGACATAGAGAGACATAGAGAGACATAGAGAGGAGGAGAGAGAGAGAGGAAGAGAGAGAGAGAGAGAGGAAGAGAGAGAGACATAGAGAGGAGGAGAGAGAGACATAGAGAGGAGGAGAGAGAGAGAGCTAGAGAGGAGGAGAGAGAGAGGAGAGAGAGACATAGAGAGGAAGCGAGAAAGAAAGAGAGGGAGAGAGAGAGAAATAAAGAGAGAGCAAGAGAGAGAGAGCTTGCAGGGCACAGAGGAGAGGAGGCTGTTAGCTTGTATGCCTGCAAGCTTTTGTGTGTGTGTGGGAGGGGGGAGGGGCTGACAGGGCAGTGATTGGTGTCCCTTCTCTTTGTTGAGGTAAGATGCCCCTTCCCCCTTACTCCCCCCTCTCTCGCCCCCCATGTGTGAAAGCGCCTCGGTGGAATCTCGTCTCTGTTCGGAGGGCAAGCTGGCACCTCACTGCTGGACAAAGCCAGAGGTCAGGGGTCGCTAGTTAAAGGTCAGAGGTTAAGAGAAGAGCCTCGATGTGGAAGTGGATGAATGAATGGTCAGTACCTTTATATCAATTCATCTTCTTTCCTATTAACTGTATGTTTAAACTGAGGTCCTGCCTCTTTTGCATTGGTAAGTGATTCACTGTATCAATACTATGAAATAGTCATAAATAGCAACACATTATCTGAGGTATGCAAGAAATGGACTTGAATCCACATTGACAAGATCCTGCTCTTTCAAGGTTGTGCTCTTAAGATTCTATCTCTACTTTCTCCATCCTTTTTCTCTTTCTTTTCAAGTCAGGGAGATGGAGGAGGACAAAGAGAAGAGGAGGATGTATGGATGTTTATCGGGAGTCTTTCGTTTTTCCACCTGCCTTCTCTTTTGTCCTCTGTGTTGTCAGAGGAAGATGGTTTATGGGTAGTATAGAGCAGAGGATTGTGGGTCTGTTTGATGGGTCGCTGCGCGGCTTTGACTTTTAACTCAACCTTCCTTTGTGAGGACTTCAATGAAGCATGATCCCCAGCCTCAGCATTCAGATGGGCACTTTGGTGTCCAGACCGGCAGATGTAGGTTGAGATAGGCCTCGTTAACTCCTGTTCTACTTACAACATCAACAAATATCTCCTGACAGGAAATGGAAAGCATGTAGCTGGATGCAGTCTTTTTTCTCACGTTTGAATTGTATTCTAAAAGTGTTCCTGGAGGGTTGATGAACTTCGAGTGTTTGTAGTGACTGAGTAATAGAATTCAAGACACGTGTAGTGACTGAGTAATAGAATTCAAGACACGTGTAGTGACTGAGTAATAGAATTCAAGACACGTGTAGTGACTGAGTAATATAATTCAATACATGTGTAGTGACTGAGTAATAGAATTCAATACACGTGAAGTGACTGAGTAATAGAATTCAATACACGTGTAGTGACTGAGTAATAGAATTCAAGACACGTGTAGTGACTGAGTAATAGAATTCAATACACGTGTAGTGACTGAGTAATAGAATTCAAGACACGTGTAGTGACTGAGTAATAGAATTCAAGACACGTGTAGTGACTGAGTAATAGAATTCAATACACGTGTAGTGACTGAGTAATAGAATTCAATACACGTGTAGTGACTGAGTAATAGAATTCAATACACATGTAGTGACTGAGTAGTAGAATTCAATACACGTGTAGTGCCTAAAAAGAGCGCCTGCTATCAGACCAGTGTTTGTGAGTGTGTGTGTGTCTATGCTTGTGAGTGTGTATGCGGGTGTGTTTGACCATGATCCTCAGTCTAGTGATCTTCAACCTTGCATGTCCAATGTGGTCTCAGGGCAGTTTGTATTATTCTGTAGGTACATCTGTGACACTCCATTTAGACGATATGTTAGGTTACATTATGAATGGAATAGTCGTCGTACAATATCGTACGAATTAGAGGACGTATAGTATGATACGTCTTACCCGGTCGTACAATAGCATACCAATTGGATGTTGTAATTTATCCTACGTCTTGGAGGACGTATAGTGTTGCACATCTTTATCTGGGACCAGGTCGCTTGTTGCATAGTAACAACAAGGGAGAATTTATGTTCGCGGTTAAGAGAACGAACGACAAATGTTAGGAGAACTAAAACAACAAACGTTTGGTGAATTTACCTAGCAGGTTAGGTGAATAGGGTTAGGTGAATAGGGTTAGGTGAATAGGGTTAGGTGAATTGGGTTAGGTGAATAGGGTTAGGTGAATTGGGTTAGGTGAATAGGGCAAGGTGAATAGGGCAAGATGAATTGGGTTAGGTGAATTGGGTTAGGTGAATAGGGCAAGGTGAATAGGGCAAGATGAATTGGGTTAGGTGAATTGGGTTAGGTGAATAGGGCAAGGTGAATAGGGCAAGGTGAATAGGGTTAGGTGAATAGGGTTAGGTGAATAGGGTAAGGTGAATAGGGCAAGGTGAATAGGGTTAGGTGAATAGGGTTAGGTGAATAGGGTTAGGTGAATAGGGTTAGGTGAATAGGGCAAGGTGAATAGGGTTAGGTTAATAGGGCAAGGTTAATAGGGCAAGATGAATAGGGTTAGGTGAATAGGGTTAGGTGAATAGGGTTAGGTGAATAGGGTTAGGTGAATAGGGTTAGGTGCATAGGGCAAGGTGAATAGGGCTAGGTGAATAGGGCTAGGTGAATAGGGTTAGGTGAATAGGGTTAGGTGAATAGGGTTAGGTGAATAGGGCAAGGTGCATAGGGTTAGGTGAATAGGGCAAGGTGAATTGGGATAGGTGCATAGGGTTAGGTGAATTGGGTTAGGTGCATAGGGTTAGGTGAATATGGTTAGGTGAATAGGGCAAGGTGAATAGGGTTAGGTGAATAAGGTTAGGTGAATAGGGTTAGGTGAGTAGGGTTAGGTGAATTGGGTTAGGTGAATAGGGTTAGGTGAATAGGGTTAGGTGAATAGGGTTAGGTGAACTGGGTTAGGTGAATAGGGTTAGGTGAATAGTGTTAGGTGAATAGGGCTAGGTGAATAGGGTTAGGTGAATAGGGTTAGGTGAATTGGGTTAGGTGAATTGGGTTAGGTGAATAGGGATAGATGAATTGGGTTAGGTGAATAGGGCAAGGTGAATAGGGATAGATGAATTGGGTTAGGTGAATAGGGCAAGGTGAATAGGGTTAGGTGAATAGGGTTAGGTGAATTGGGTTAGGTGAATAGGGTTAGGTGAATAGGGTTAGGTGAATAGGGTAAGGTGAATAGGGCAAGGTGAATAGGGTTAGGTGAATTGGGTTAGGTGAATAGGGTTAGGTGAATAGGGTTAGGTGAACTGGGTTAGGTGCATAGGGTTAGGTGAATAGGGTTAGGTGAATAGGGTTAGGTGAATAGGGTAAGGTGAATAGGGTTAGGTGAATTGGGTTAGGTGAATAGGGTTAGGTGAATAGGGTTAGGTGAACTGGGTTAGGTGCATAGGGTTAGGTGAATAGGGTTAGGTGAATAGGGCAAGGTGAATAGGGTTAGGTGAATAGGGTTAGGTGAATAGGGTTAGGTGAATAGGGTTAGGTGAGTAGGGTTAGGTGAATTGGGTTAGGTGAATTGGGTTAGGTGAATAGGGTTAGGTGAATAGGGTTAGGTGAGTAGGGTTAGGTGAATTGGGTTAGGTGAATTGGGTTAGGTGAATAGGGCAAGGTGAATAGGTAGGAAGGGTTAGGTGAATAGGGTTAGGTGAATAGGGTTAGGTGAATAGGGTTAGGTGAGTAGGGTTAGGTGAATTGGGTTAGGTGAATTGGGTTAGGTGAATTGGGTTAGGTGAATAGGGTTAGGTGAATAGGGTTAGGTGAATTGGGTTAGGTGAATAGGGTTAGGTGAATAGGGTTAGGTGAGTAGGGTTAGGTGAATTGGGTTAGGTGAATTGGGTTAGGTGAATAGGGTTAGGTGAATAGGGTTAGGTGAATTGGGTTAGGTGAATAGGGTTAGGTGAATAGGGTTAGGTGAACTGGGTTAGGTGCATAGGGTTAGGTGAATAGGGTTAGGTGAATAGGGTTAGGTGAATAGGGTAAGGTGAATAGGGTTAGGTGAATTGGGTTAGGTGAATAGGGTTAGGTGAATAGGGTTAGGTGAACTGGGTTAGGTGCATAGGGTTAGGTGAATAGGGTTAGGTGAATAGGGCAAGGTGAATAGGGTTAGGTGAATAGGGTTAGGTGAATAGGGTTAGGTGAATAGGGTTAGGTGAGTAGGGTTAGGTGAATTGGGTTAGGTGAATTGGGTTAGGTGAATAGGGTTAGGTGAATAGGGTTAGGTGAGTAGGGTTAGGTGAATTGGGTTAGGTGAATTGGGTTAGGTGAATAGGGCAAGGTGAATAGGGTTAGGTGAATAGGGTTAGGTGAATAGGGTTAGGTGAATAGGGTTAGGTGAGTAGGGTTAGGTGAATTGGGTTAGGTGAATTGGGTTAGGTGAATAGGGATAGATGAATTGGGTTAGGTGAATAGGGCAAGGTGAATAGGGATAGATGAACTGGGTTAGGTGAATAGGGCAAGGTGAATAGGGTTAGGTGAATAGGGTTAGGTGAATTGGGTTAGGTGAATTGGGTTAGGTGAATAGGGATAGATGAATTGGGTTAGGTGAATAGGGCAAGGTGAATAGGGATAGATGAATTGGGTTAGGTGAATAGGGCAAGGTGAATAGGGTTAGGTGAATAGGGTTAGGTGAATTGGGTTAGGTGAATAGGGTTAGGTGAATAGGGTTAGGTGAATAGGGTAAGGTGAATAGGGCAAGGTGAATAGGGTTAGGTGAATTGGGTTAGGTGAATAGGGTTAGGTGAATAGGGTTAGGTGAACTGGGTTAGGTGCATAGGGTTAGGTGAATAGGGTTAGGTGAATAGGGTTAGGTGAATAGGGTAAGGTGAATAGGGTTAGGTGAATTGGGTTAGGTGAATAGGGTTAGGTGAATAGGGTTAGGTGAACTGGGTTAGGTGCATAGGGTTAGGTGAATAGGGTTAGGTGAATAGGGCAAGGTGAATAGGGTTAGGTGAATAGGGTTAGGTGAATAGGGTTAGGTGAATAGGGTTAGGTGAGTAGGGTTAGGTGAATTGGGTTAGGTGAATTGGGTTAGGTGAATAGGGTTAGGTGAATAGGGTTAGGTGAGTAGGGTTAGGTGAATTGGGTTAGGTGAATTGGGTTAGGTGAATAGGGCAAGGTGAATAGGGTTAGGTGAATAGGGTTAGGTGAATAGGGTTAGGTGAATAGGGTTAGGTGAGTAGGGTTAGGTGAATTGGGTTAGGTGAATTGGGTTAGGTGAATTGGGTTAGGTGAATAGGGTTAGGTGAATAGGGCAAGGTGAATAGGGTTAGGTGAATAGGGTTAGGTGAATAGGGTTAGGTGAGTAGGGTTAGGTGAATTGGGTTAGGTGAATTGGGTTAGGTGAATTGGGTTAGGTGAATAGGGTTAGGTGAGTAGGGTTAGGTGAATTGGGTTAGGTGAATAGGGTTAGGTGAATAGGGTTAGGTGAATTGGGTTAGGTGAATTGGGTTAGGTGAATAGGGTTAGGTGAATTGGGTTAGGTGAATTGGGTTAGGTGAATTGGGTTAGGTGAATTGTGTTAGGTGAATAGGGTTAGGTGAATAGGGTTAGGTGAATTGGGTTAGGTGAATAGGGCAAGGTGAATAGGGTTAGGTGAATAGGGTTAGGTGAGTAGGGTTAGGTGAATATGGTTAGGTGAATTGTGTTAGGTGAATTGGGTTAGGTGAATTGGGTTAGGTGAATATTGTTAGGTGAATAGGGTTAGGTGAATTGGGTTAGGTGAATTGGGTTAGGTGAATATTGTTAGGTGAATAGGGTTAGGTGAGTAGGGTTAGGTGAGTAGGGTTAGGTGAATAGGGCTAGGTGAATAGGGTTAGGTGAATTGGGTTAGGTGAGTAGGGTTAGGTGAATTGGGTTAGGTGAATAGGGTTAGGTGAATATGGTTAGGTGAATTGTGTTAGGTGAATTGGGTTAGGTGAATAGGGCAAGGTGAATATGGTTAGGTGAATTGTGTTAGGTGAATTGGGTTAGGTGAATAGGGTTGTTCTGTTTGTTCACTCATTCACTCATTCTGTGCTCTATAACTCAACGGGGTGATAAAAACTCTTGGCCCAGTGCCCTATTCATCTCTAGCCCTCCCCTCCTCTTCTCCTCTCTTCCTCGCTTCCCCTTTTCCTCTTTCAGCCCATTGAAGGCTCTTTCTCTGCCATGCTGGAACACCAGTTGTATTATCTTCTCAGAGAGCTTCATAATTCATATCATTCTACAGCAGGTAGCTAGTGGTTAGAGCGTTGGGCCGGTCACTGAAAGGTCGCTGGTCCGAATACTCGAGCTGACACGGTGAAAAATATGTTGATGTGCCCTTGAGCAAGGCACTTAACCCTAATTTGCTCCATAGGTGCTGTACTACTGTGGCTGATCCTGTAAAACAACACATCATTGTGTATGTGACAATTAAACATCTTTATCTTTTCAGTGCAAAACAAGAAAGAATGCTGCCTTTGATGACTTTGTAATCAGTTGTTGGTGATAGTGTGGTAACATCCTTTACTAGGCTTGATGACTTTGACGTTCACAATAATGACAAACATTCAAATGCAAATGCTTTATTCACCTCCCATCCTCTATCCTCTTGTTCTTCTCCTCCCTCTTACGTTCTCTCTATCATGCAGTATCATGTCATCCTGCCGCATGGTACAAACTGAGTGACAAACTGACCTGATTCCCCTCCCACGCTCCAACTTCTGTTCTTCTAATCCCTTCCCTTCATTACAAAAGGAAATGGGTTTGTTGGACCCATTCATATTTTATGTGGGGGGTCCATCCCCCCATCCAGCCCCATGTTTAAATTTGACAATATAAGCTATTCAATGTACAGATGTAGGATCTTAATTTCATCACTCTTTTGTTGCTGAGAATTGTCCTGCAACACAGGAAATGCAGATGAGCTTCACGATTTACATAAATTCACTGAAAACCCACACTAACATCATTGCACTTCTTATCTAACCTTTTTTTGGCCAGATAATACCCTAACCACCGATCAAGCAACATCATGGACTAAACGTTAAAATCCTCTTGCTGCAGGATTATTTTGCTGCGACAATACTGGTCAAATGAAGTTCCTACATATAGTATGTACTCTTTATGTTCTGCAGTAAACGTTCATTATAGTTGACAAGTATATGGGTTTAACATGGACTTTCCTAACCGTGGTATTAGCTAGGAGTTAGCAGAACTCAGACTGCTTGCTTCCCAAATGGCCCTACGTGCCCCGGTCTAAAGTAGTGCGCTATACAAGGAATAGGTTGCCAAATGGGACTCAGACACTGGCTCTTAATGGCGTTTGAAGATAATGAAAATGCACCATCGAGGATTAGAGCCAGAGAACAGAGTAAACTGGACCGTTAATGACTACAATAACTGTTAATAGACTTTGCTTACTGTCCCTCTCACACACGCTGAACCACTCAATCTGCAACACAGGCAGCAGCAGCAAATAGTTTAGAGAGGAAGCTGGAGATGTGAGAACGGGCTGGGCTGGTATAACTGAGAATGTTAGGTTGTGTTATGTAATGTTAAGTAATTCAGTGTCACACACACACACACACACACACACACACACACACACACACACACACACACACACACACACACACACACACACACACACACACACACACACACACACACACACACACACACACACATACACACACACACACACACACTCCAACCCCCAGCTGTTTGAGTGACCGGAGCCGACACGCAGAGTCCATCAAAAAGCACTTAGCGACCTACAGACAGAGACTCCTATTCTCTCTACCTTCTCTCCCTGTTGACTCCCATTCACTCTGACTAAACACGTCTCTAGTCTCTTTGTCTGTCTAAAACAAACTCACTGGCAGGGTATTTTCACACTCTTCACTGGGTCAACTAAAAACAATGATTTTTGTGGTGATGGACTGACGGTGACCGTGATGAGGTGTAGAAGTTTGAAGGGGGTGGTGTGTGTGTATGTGATGGGGGGGGGGGGGGGGGGGGGGTATAGGGTTGTGTGTGTGACACAGTGTGACTATAGATGACAGCAGGAAGGCTTCTTATAGTGTGGGGGGGCAGTCAGGAGGTTAAAGGGGAGCTTTAAAAGCTTTAAGGAAGCTGAATAATAGTAATCAGGGAGGGAGAGTGGGGTAGAGGTGGGTAAGGGTAATGGGGGTTGGGTTGGGGAGGAGTGAAGGGGGGGTTCATTTGATAGCGATCAAGCAGCAATTCCCCTGAGGGTCCTTCTGTGTCTCTTTGAACAACCCGTCCTCTTCTCATCCACCTCCTCCACTCTCTTCTTCTCTCACTCCCCACCTTTCTCCAGGCCCAAACCCTGCTGCTTCCTATTGTGTCTTGGAGTAAGCTTAAACACACCAATACCTCCTCCCTATCCTCTTCTCCCACTAGTCTCTCTCAACTCAATGTAACACCACTACTAACTGAAGAGCCATAACCAGGCCCTTTCTTATTGCCATGTGACACAACACAATTAAAGGGAAAACTTTCCCTATCAAATAACAGATTCATATGTAATTATTAGCAATTTCTTCACCTCTTTTCTCAAGATCTGTTATCAGAGTTATTCTAATCATTCCCAACGAAAGATTTCTGGGACGATTCAGGAAATGAGATTGTCGGCTTCAACAAAACAAATAGATCAATCTTGGACGTATTTATTCTAGAGCTGTACCCTCAGGTGTGTGTGGTGATGGAGGGATGATAGGTATATTGTGATGTCACATCCTGCAATCAGAATTGGTTAAAATTAGGTTAAAGTGACGCTCCCAGAGCTTTTGTGTAATTTCAGGGAGTATTTTTGAAAGAAGTGTTCACGAGGCAAAACGGGTCCCCGAACATTGTACACTATTGTGTACCACGTCATCAAATTTGTATGATACAATATATATACAAAAGTATGTGGACACCCCTTAAAATTTGTGGATTTGGCTATTTCAGCCACACCCATTGCTGACAGGTGTATAAAATCGAGCACACAGCCATGCAATCTCCATAGACCAAAATTGTCAGTAGAATGGCCTTACTGAAGAGCTCAGTGACTTTCAATGTGGCACCGTCATAGGATGCCACCTTTCCAACAAGTCAGTTTGTCAAATTTCTGCCCTGCTAGAGCTGCCCCGATCAACTGTAAGTGCTGTTATTGTGAAGTGGAAACGTCTAGGAGCAATAACGGCTCAGCTGGGAAGTGGTAGGCCACACAAGTTCACAGAACGGGACCGCTGAGTGTTGAAGCACGTAGCATGTAAAAATTGTCTGTCCTCAGTGGCAGCACTCACTACTAAGTTCCAAACTGCCTCTGGAAGCAACGTCAGCACAATAACTGTTTGTCAGGAGCTTCATGAAATGGGTCATGGCCAAGCAGCCGCACACAAGTCTAAGATCACCATGTGCAATGCCAAGCGCCGGCTGGAGATGCGTAAAGCTCGCTATCATTGGTCTCTGGAGCAGTGGAAATGTGTTCTCTGGAGTGAGAACACCACCTGGCAGTCCGACAGACGAATCTGGGTTTGGCGGATGCCAGGAGAGCACTACCTGCCCGAATGCATAGTTCCTACTGTAAAGTTTGGTGGAGAAGAAATAATGGTCTGGGGCTGTTTTTCATGATTCTGGCTAGGCCCCTTAGTTGCAGTGAAGGGAAATCTTAACACTACAGCATACAATGACATTTCAGATCATTCTGTGCTTCCAACTTTGTGGCAACAGTTTGCAGAAGGCACTTTCCTGTTTCAGCAGGACAATGCCCACGTGTACAAGCGAGGTCCATACAGAAATGGTTTGTCGAGATCGGTGTGGAAGAACTTGACTGGCCTGCACAGAGCCCTGACCTCAACCTCATTGAACACCTTTGGGATGAATTGGAACGCCGACTGCAAGCCAGGCCTAATCGCCCACCATCAGTGCCCAACCTCACTAATGCTCTTGTGGCTGAATGGAAGCAAGTCCTCGCAGCAATGTTCCAACATCTAGTGGAAAGCCTTCCCAGAAGAGTGGAGGCTGTTATAGCAGCAAAGGTGGGACCAACTTCATATTAATGCCCATGATTTTGGAATGAGATGTTTAACAAGCAGATGTCCACATACTTTTGGTCTGTATATTACGATTTCCAATTCGTACAATATGTTACGAATTAGCAAGTGCTTAAGATCCCGGAATGCATCTTTAAGGTTAGGGTCAGGGTTAAGGGTAAAGGTTTGGTTAAGGTTAGGGTTAAGGTCAAGTTTAGATTTTGAAGGTCAGCAGTGTTCTTATAGAGTCTCCCTGCCTATGGCCCAGAGACAAAGCGAGACATTTCATAGGCTCCTTTTTTCTGGTTCATATACATTCAATGAGCTAAGGAGACCAGACTCAGTTGCTATGACAACTGGTGCCTATGGGAGAGCCATCCCTTAAGTAGAATGGAACTGTGACCATTTCTTCCAATGGTAAACAGCCTTTATGGGATATAGTCAATTTATACACCATGGCCCTCCAGGCAGGAAGAAGGAGAAGAAGAGATGCAAACACAGGAAATTAGTAAACAAAAGAGGATGAGTAATTTGTTATGGTGGGTTAGGATGAGGCATATTACCAAAGATAGATAAATAAGTAGATACATGAAGATGTATCACGGAGGCTGTTTAACATTGAAAAAAATGGTCACAGTTCCGGTCTGCTTAAGGGATGGCTCTCCCGTAGGCACCTACGCATTAGCAGCTGGGTCTGGTCTGCTTAGTTCATTGAATGGACATGAATCAGAAAAAAGGAGCAAGTGAGATATCTTGCTTCCTCTTCCATCTCTGATATTACTGCAGCATCCATTCACTTTCTGTTACATACTGCGGTATTCCAATGGTGTGTCTGGTGGTGGGAACGTTGAGAGAGTGAGTGGGAATCACCCAGCAGTGGGAGGTAGATGTGTTTATCTGGTAAGATGATCGGACATAAAGAACCACAGTATGACACATGGGGCGTGGAGAAAACCTGTTTACTTTTAATCATGGTAGAGGGGGGAGGAGAGGAGAGGAGAGGAGAGGAGAGGAGAGGAGAGGAGAGGAGAGGAGAGGAGAGGAGAGGAGAGGAGAGGAGAGGAGAGGAGAGAAGAGAAGAGAAGAGAAGAGAAGAGGAGAGAAGAGGAGAGGAGAGGAGAGGAGAGGAGAGGAGAGGAGAGGAGAGGAGAGGAGAGGAGAGGAGAGGAGAGAGAGAAGAGAAGAGAAGAGAAGAGAGAAGAGGAGAGGAGAGGAGAGGAGAGGAGAGGAGAGGAGACACTATGAAAACCTGTTGCTCTCATGTCATGGTATTGGGGGCATGGGGGGATGTCTCTCTCTCCTTCCCTCGCTCCCTCTCTCAACCCAAGTTGACATCCCGAACACTCAACCCTGACCTTTACCCTGACCATAAGGGCTGAGTCACTGAGGTAGTGGACAACAGCTTCTTCTGATTGGTTAAGACAGAACAGGGTGCTGCACATGATATTATTTGCTCAATTCATGATGTTGTGGTGACGTGGTCATATGGTCATGTGGTCTTGATGTGTTGGCCTTGTGGTATTATGGATTCTTTGGTCATGGTCTTGTCCCGTGGTCTTGCGGATTGAAAAGCTATGTGTTTTATTTTTTGTAATATAAATGGAAGCTGTGATTCCAGAACATGTTTTCAGAGCATTCCAATTTCCTGGATATGAATCAACACCTAAAGCACTTTGTAATGAAGCCGTTAAGACTTGTTTGGAATCCATTATTTATTATCTTTAATTTTTCTGTTTGGTTTATTAATGCTTAGATGTAATGATATAACCATTTCTATCGTCGTCTGATCCTGGGTGTCAGGGTGTGCGCTACTGGTTGAGAAGCCAGGTGCAGGAGAGCAGAGAGTTGTGAACAGGGGTACACTTTAGTAGGCAGAGGCAATAAACCACTGCTCAAAACCTCCAGCCAAAGGTAAAAGTGCATAGGCGCGAAACAGTCACAAAAATACAATACAAATACAAAAAACAGCCTTCGTGAAAACCACGGAATAACGGGAAAAGCCCAGCCTGGCGCGTACACATGAAACACGTAACAAAAACATTTACACACAAAGACATGGGGGAACAGAGGAATAAATACATGCAGTGTGATTGGGGAATGGAAACCAGGTGTGCAGGGAACAAGACAAAACAAATGGAACAATGAAAAATGGAGCGGCGATGGCTAAAAAGCCGGTGACGTCGACCGCCGAACAAACAAGGAGAGGAGCCAACTTCAGCGGAAGTCGTAACACTGGGCTCGTAAAAATATCCTTCTATTAGTTGGACACAGGCCATATTTGGTCAGTGCATGGCTATGGAGGCTGTCGATACACAAAGACAATGGCATACAACCAATGATGCATATAAACCCTGAATTACTGATGCTATGTATTGGCCAATGAGAGGCTGGCCATATTGGCACGCCCCAGTAGGAGCAGTCCTGCATAGGAATGAATGGAATTCTACTTAATTGAGGAAAATAAGAACAATCCGAAATTTATTTTTGATACTGTCGCAAAGCTAACTAAAAAGCAGCATTCGCAAATGGAGGATGGCTTTCACTTCAGCAGTAATAAATTTATGAACTTCTTTGAGGAAAAGATCATGATCATTAGAAAGCAAATTACGGACTCCTCTTTAAATCTGGGTATTCCTCCAAAGCTCCATTGTCCTGAGTCTGCACAACTCTGCCAGGACCTAGGATCAAGGGAGATACTAAAGTGTTTTAGTACTATATCTCTTGACACAATGATGAAAATAATCATGGCCTCTAAACCTTCAAGCTGCATACTGGACCCTCTTCCAACTAAACTACTGAAAGAGCTGCTTCCTGTGCTTGGCCCTCCTATGTTGAACATAATAAACGGCTCTCTATCCACCGGATGTGTACCAAACTCACTAAAAGTGGCAGTAATAAAGCCTCTCTTGAAAAAGCCGAATCTTGACCCAGAAATTATGAAAAACTATTGGCCTATATCGAATCTTCCATTCCTCTCAAAAAAAATTGAAAAAGCTGTTGCACAGCAACTCACTGCCTTCCTGAAGACAAACAATGTATACGAAACGCTTCAGTCTGGTTTTAGACCCCATCATAGCACTGAGACTGCACTTGTGAAGGTGGTAAATGACCTTTTAATGACGTCAGACCGAGGCTCTGCATCTGTCCTCGTGCTCCTAGATCTTAGTGCCGCTTTTGATACCATCGATCACCACATTCTTTTGGAGAGATTGGAAACCCAAATTGGTCTACATGGACAAGTTTTGGCCTGGTTTAGATCTTATCTGTCGGAAAGATATCAGTTTGTCTCTGTGAATGGTTTGTCCTCTGACAAATCAATTGTAAATTTCGGTGTTCCTCAAGGTTCCGTTTTAGGACCACTATTGTTTTCACTATATATTTTAGCTCTTGGGGATGTCATTCGAAAACATAATGTTAAATTTCACTGCTATGCGGACGACACACAGCTGTACATTTCAATGAAACATGGTGAAGCCCCAAAATTGCCCTTGTTAGAAGCCTGTGTTTCAGACATAAGGAAGTGGATGGCTGCAAACTTTCTACTTTTAAACTCGGACAAAACAGAGATGCTTGTTCTAGGTCCCAAGAAACAAAGAGATCTTCTTTTGAATCTGACAATTAATCTGGATGGTTGTACAGTCGTCTTAAATAAAACTGTGAAGGACCTCGGCGTTACTCTGGACCCTGATCTCTCTTTTGAAGAACATATCAAGACTGTTTCAAGGACAGCTTTTTTCCATCTACGTAACATTGCAAAAATCTGAAACTTTCTGTCCAAAAATGACGCAGAAAAATTAATCCATGCTTTTGTTACTTCTAGGCTGGACTACTGCAATGCTCTACTTTCCGGCTACCCGGATAAAGCACTAAACAAACTTCAGTTAGTGCTAAATACGGCTGCTAGAATCCTGACTAGAACCAAAAAAATTGATCATATTACTCCAGTGCTAGCCTCCCTACACTGGCTTCCTGTTAAGGCAAGGGCTGATTTCAAGGTTTTACTGCTAACCTACAAAGCATTACATGGGCTTCCTCCTACCTATCTTTCCGATTTGGTCCTGCCGTACATACCTACACATACGCTACGGTCACAAGACGCAGGCCTCCTAATTGTCCCTAGAATTTCTAAGCAAACGGCTGGAGGTAGGGCTTTCTCCTATAGAGCTCCATTTTTATGGAATGGTCTGCCTACCCATGTGAGAGACGCAGACTCAGTCTCAACTTTTAAGTCTTTACTGAAGACTTATCTCTTCAGTAGGTCCTATGATTAAGTATAGTCTGGCCCAGGAGTGTGAAGGTGAACGGAAAGGCTGGAGCAACGAACCGCCCTTGCTGTCTCTGCCTTGCCGGTTCCCCTCTTTCCACTGGGATTCTCTGCCTCTAACCCTATTACAGGGGCTGAGTCACTGACTTACTGGTGTTCTTCCATGCCATCCATGGGAGGGGTGCGTCACTTGAGTGGGTTGAGTCACTGACGTGGTCTTCCTGTCTGGGTTGGCGCCCCCCCTTGGGTTGTGCCATGGCGGAGATCTTTGTGGGCTATACTTGGCCTTGTCTTCGGACGGTAAGTTGGTGGTTGTAGACATCCCTCTAGTGGTGTGGGGGCTGTGCATTGGCAAAGTGGGTGGGGTTATATCCTGCCTGTTTGGCCCTGTCCTGGGGTATCATCGGATGGGGCCACAGTGTCTTCTGATCCCTCCTGTCTCAGCCTCCAGTATTTATGCTGCAGTAGTTTATGTGTCGGGGGGCTAGGGTCAGTCTGTTACATCTGGAGTATTCTCTTGTCTTATCCGGTGTCCTGTGTGAATTTAAATATGCTCTCTCTAATTCTCTCTTTCTCTCTTTCTCTCTGAGGACCTGAGCCCTAGGACCATGTCTCAGGACTACCTGGCATGATGACTCCTTGCTGTCCCCAGTCCACCTGGCCATGCTGCTGCTCCAGTTTCAACTGTTCTGCCTGCAGCTACGGAACCCTGACCTGTTCACCGGACGTGCTTGTTGCACCCTCGACAACTACTATGATTATTATTATTTGACCATGCTGGTCATTTATGAACATTTTAACATCTTGACCATGTTCTGTTATAATATCCACCCGGCACAGCCAGAAGAGGACTGGCCACCCCTCATAGCCTGGTTCCTCTCTAGGTTTCTTCCTAGGTTGTTGGCCTTTCTAGGGAGTTTTTCCTAGGGAGTTTTTCCTAGCCACCGTGCTTCTTTCACATGCATTGCTTGCTGTTTGGGGTTTTAGGCTGGGTTTCTGTACAGCACTTTGAGATTTCAGCTGATATACGAAGGGCTATATAAATACATTTGATTTGATTTGATTTGATTACTGTATTTCAATTCAATGTTTTATTTTGTTGTAGTGGGGACAGCAACATTAGAACTTTCAAAAAAGTATATTTTAAGGAAAAATGTTTTATACAGTGCCTTGCAAAGTATTCATCCCCGTTGGCATATTTCCTATTTTGTTGCATTAAAACTTGTAATTTGAATTGATTTTTATTTGGATTTCATGTAATGGACATACACAAAATAGTCCAAATTGCTGAAGTGAAAAAAATTCTAATAAACCTTTTTCAAAGAATTATAAAAAATAAAAAACGGAAAAGTGGTGCGTGCATATGTATTCACCCCCTTTGCTATGAAGCCTCTAAATAAGATCTGGTGCAACCAATTACCTTCAGAAGTCACATAATTAGTTAAATAAAGTCCACCTGTGTGCAATCTAAGTGTCACATGATCTGTCACATGATCTCAGTATATATACACCTGTTCTGAAAGGCCCCAGAGTCTGCAACACCACTAAGCAAGGGGCACCACCAAACAAGCGGCACCATGAAGACCAAGAAGTTCTCCAAACAGGTTAGGGACAAAGTTGTGGAGAAGTACAGATCAGGGTTGGGTTATATAAAAATATGAGAAACTTTGAAAATCCCACGGAGCACCATTAAATCCATTATTAAAAAATTTAAAGAATATGGGACCACAACAAACCTGCCAAGAGAGGGCCGCCCACCAAAACTCACAGACCAGGCAAGGAGGGCATTAATCAGAGAGGCAACAAAGAGACCAAAGATAACCCTGAAGGAGCTGCAAAGCTCCACAGCGGAGATTGGAGCATCTGTCCATAGGACCACTTTAAACCGTACACTCCACAGAGTTGGGCTTTACGGAAGAGTGGCTAGAATAAGCCATTGCTTAAAGAAAAAAATAAGCAAACACGTTTGGTGTTCGCCAAAAGGCATGTGCCTGCTCCCTAAACATATGGAAGAAGGTACTCTGGTCAGATGAGACTAAAATTGAGCTTTTTGGCCATCAAGGAAAACGCTATGTCTGGCGCAAACCCAACACCTCTCATCACCCCGAGAATACCATCCCCACAGTAAAGCATGGTGGTGGCAGCATCATGCTGTGGGGATGTTTTTCATCGGCAGGAACTGGGAAACTGGTCAGAATTGAAGGAATGATGGATGCCACTAAATACAGGGAAATTATTGGGGGAAACCTGTTTCAGTTTTCCAGAGATTTGAGACTGGGACAGAGGTTCACTTTCCAGCAGGACAATGTCCCTAAGCATACTGCTAAAGCAATACCTGAGTGGTTTAAGGGAAAACATGTAAATGTCTTGGAATGGCCTAGTCAAAGCCCAGACCTCAATCGAATTGAGAATCTGTGGTATGACTTAAAGATAGCTGTACACCAGCAGAACCCATCCAACTTGAAGGAGCTGGAGCAGTTTTGCCTTGAAGAATGGGCAAAATCCCAGTGGCTACATGTGCCAAGCTTATAGAGACATATCCCAAGAGACTTGCAGCTGTAATTGCTGCAAAAGGTGGCTCTACAAAGTATTGACTTTGGGGGGGTGAATAGTTATGCACGCTTAAGTTTTCCGTTTTTTTGTCTTATGTCTTCTTTGTTTCACAATAAAAAAACATTTTGCATCTTCAAAGTAGTAGGCATGTTGTGTAAATCAAATTATACAACCCCCCAAAAATACTAAGGTATTGGGTTCAATTATTGTAGGGATCACCTACACATACTTAAAAAGCACTGTATAAATAACGGAAACGCCAGCATAAAGTGGCTTAATAGGGCGTTGGGCCATCATGAGCCAGAACAGATTCATGCATCTTGTCATAGATTCTACCAGTGCCTAGAACTCTACTGGAGGAATGTGACACCATTCTTCCACAAGAAATTCCATGATTTGGTGTTTTGTTGATGCCGGTGGAAAACGCTGCCTCAGGCACTGCTCCAGAATCCCCCATAAGTGTTTAATTGGATGCATTTTCATGCTCATCAAACCATTCAGTGACCACTCACGCCCTGTGGATGGACTCATTGTCCTCCTATGGGGGCATAGGCATGGTAGCCAAAATAATGCCCAAAATAATGGCCTGCCCAGCATTTTTAAACCTGACCCTGAGCATAATGGTATGTTAATTGCGTCATTAACTCAGAAAACCACATCTGTGTGGAAGCACCTGCTTTCAATATACTTTGTATAACTAATTTCCTCAAGTGTTTCCATTATTTAGGAAGTTACCTGTAGATGTTCTGTTACACCTTCATTTCAGGTCATCACTGAAATAGAGCTGGGATTCAGGCTACAGAGTGTAGGATTACATGGGACAATCAAATCAAATCGGTAGCGTACACAGACTTGTTACAGCAGTTGACTAAGCAATCTAGCTTAATCACTGATGAAACCCTACAGTAAAGCCAGAACAGTAGCTACTCGGCTTATAATATGAGGTTGACGTTTTCTCCTAACCGTTGATCTGGAGTCAGATCTGTCCTCAGCCACTAATGGTTGCAGTTAGGATTGGGGGTAATCTGATCCTAGATCAGTTGTCTGGCAACAGAGACTTATAGCAGGTCGTACATGGCCTGTAGAACACTGACCCTTTCAGATTTCAGCTAGAGACCCAGCGGAGAGTTAATCTGGCTTTGTCGAGCTACGGCTTTAGCTGGGGTTTCCCCGCTCTCCCTCTTTTTCTCTCCATCCCTCTCTCCTCTTTTTCATTTCACCCCCTTCCTCTCACCTTTCAAACCCTCTTACACACAATCTTAAACCCCATCTGTCTCTCTCTCTCCTTTCTTTCTTTCTTTCTTTCTTTTTTCTTTCAAGACCTATCTCTCCCTCGCTCTCTCGCTCCGCCCTATGCGCTGACCAGCTGGTAAGTGTCTCCACTGACATTTCAACCTCTCCCTGACCCAGTCTGTAATACCTACGTGTTTCAAGCAGACCACCATAGTCCCTGTGCCCAAGAACGCCAAGGCAACTTGTCTCAAGGACCATCGCCCTGTAGCACTCACATCTGTAGGCTTGAAATGCTTTGAAAGGCTGGTCATGGCTCACATCAACACCATCATGCCAGACACCCTAGACCCACTCCAATTTGCATAACGCCCCAACAGATCCACAGATTTGCAATCTCTATTGCACTCCACACTGCCCTTTTTCACTTGGACAAAAGAAACCCCTATGTGAGAATGCTGTTCATTGACTACAGCTTTAGCGTTCAACACCATAGTTCCCTCAAAGCTCATCACTAAGCTAAGGACCCTGAGACTAAACACCACCTTCTGCAACTGGATCCTGGACTTCCTGACGGGCCACCCCCAGGTGATAAGGGTAGGCAACAACACGTCCGCCATGCTGACCATCAACACTGGGGCCCCTCAGGGGTGCGTGCTTAGTACCCTCCTTTCCTCCCTGTTCACCCACGACTGCGTGGCCAAACACAACTCCAACACCATGATTAAGTTTGCTGACAACACAACAGTGGTAGGCCTGATCACCGACAACGATGAGACAGCCTATAGGGAGGAGGTCAGAGACCTGGCAGTGTGGCACCAGGACAACAACCTCTCCCTCAATGTCATCAAGACAGAGGAGCTGATGAGACAGCCTATAGGGAGGAGGTCAGAGACCTGGCAGTGTGGTACCAGGACAACAACCTCTCCCTCAATGTCAGCAAGACAGAGGAGCTGATGAGACAGCCTATAGGGAGGAGGTCAGAGACTTGGCAGTGTGGTACCAGGACAACAACCTCTCCCTCAATGTCAGCAAGACAGAGGAGCTGATGGTGGACTATAGGATACAGAGATCCGAGCACGCCCCCATCCACATCGACAGTCCTGTATTGGATCAGGTTGAGAGCTTCAAGTTCCTCGGTGTCCACGTCACTAAGGACTTGGTCCACACACACCAACACAGTCGTGAAGAGGGCACAACAACGCATCTGCCTCCTCAGGAGGCTGAAAAGATTTGCATCACCGCTTTCTATGGCAACTTCTTGGCATCCGACCGCAAGGCACTACAGAGGGTACATCACTGGGGCCGAGCTCCCTGTCATCCAGGACCTCTATACCAGGCGGTGTCAGAGGAAGGCCCTAGAAATTGTCAAAGACCAGCCACCGAAGTCATAGACTGTTCCCTCTCCTACCGCATGGAAAGCCATACGGATGCACCAAGTCTGGAACCAACAGATCCCTGAACAGCTTCTACCCCCAAGCCATAAGACTGCTAAATAGTTACTGTAATTAAATATACATTTTTTAAAGTTTTTTAATTTAACCTTTATTAACTAGGCAAGTCAGTTAAGAACAAATTCTTATTTACAATGATGGCCTAACCCAGCCAAACCCATATTTATCTGAATTACCTTGTAGCCCTGCACATGGACTCGGTACTGGTACCCTGTTAGCCAAGTTATCGTTACTCAATGTGTCATGTTCTTATATTTCTGATATTCCTATTTTTTTCACTCTGCGTTGTTGGGATGTGGCATTTCATTGTTAGTCTACACCTGTTGTTTACAAAGAATGTGACAAATACAATTTGGAAGGAAAGAGAGAAGGACATTTTAAGGTTCGATTTGATCTCTCTGTCTGCCTATCCCTCTCCTCCCTATCCTACTCCATTGCTCTTTCTCTCTCTACCTCTGTCATTTTCTATCCATCTCTCTCCCTCTTTCTCTCTCTCTCATGGTAAAAGCTGGACAACCATAGCATGTGTACAGTATGTTAAAATCTCTCCCTCAGACTGACTGGTATAGAAGATTTGTAACATAATGTAGAATGAAAGCATAAGGGCTTTTCTCCTACACACCATACACACACCAGACAGACACACACACACCAGACACAGACACACACCACACACACCAGACACACACACACCACACACACCACACACACCAGACACAGACACACACCACACACACCACACACACCACACACACCAGACACACACACACCAGACACAGACACACACCACACACACCAGACACACACACACCACACACACCAGACACAGACACACACCACACACACCACACACACCACACACACACACACACACCAGACAGACACACACACACCAGACACAGTGTCCCCTTTGTTCCTGCAGTACTGTATAACTCACTCAATTAGGAAGTGTATGTATTGCAGAGAGCGGGCACTCCAGTCCAAAAGCATGGTGTGTGTGTGTGTGTGTGTGTGTGTGTGTGCGTGCGTGCGTGCGTGCACATCCAAAAACCCAGTCAGTCTGTTTCGAATATTGGCAAACGTCTTCAGTAAGCGTTTATACCAACCGATCCAAGATAAATACCCTGGCAACATTTGGTTATGTAACCCAACCTCAAACTAATATGAAGTCTGTCTGTGTTTGTGTCGCCTCCTTTTAAAACCACACCACAACCCGACAAACATTAGTTTTGTTCTTTGTTTGTTATGAATATAGTCCACTGTGACACTCAATAAATCGTAGCATTATTATGCTATGTCATGATTATCTTTTGACATTAGGAAATGTGAAGGGGAGTTTGACTGGGAGTGAGTACCGTGTAACCGCCAACATAGACTGTAACGTCATAATAACTCAGAGACAGAGCGAGAGAAAGGCTAGCTTCTGGCTCCGAGGGTTGCATTTTGGCCTGTAGTTTGGGTTTGGAAAAGGATTATGGTTTGGCAGAGAGGGTAAATATCATTTTGAGAAACCCCAAAGGCCACAATTCTTCCTCTATTTCACTGGTTTATTCACTAAATAAAAGTCTTGCTAAACCAATGGAGCCGGTACTGTCCGTCCATGGCGTCTTATAACACTGGTGGATTGTGGGAACTAAAGAGATGCCATATTACCATTTCAACTAAGGTATCACTGATTAAGATGTAAAACTGCACGTTTTACACGAATACTGTATTGTCAAAGTTATTTCCTTTCTGTGAGAACTTGAAGTGATTTATATGTTGAAACTAAGTCAGCTTCTGGGATCTTTGAAAGGTTACAGGATAATAATAGCGGAATAGAATATCATTTTCAACAACATTGACTTTTTACTATTTTCCTGAACACAGTATCTTATCCCTTACTGAGACAGTACAATAATACCATTATCTTATTCATTTATTAAGTGTTCTTAGTAAAACCCTTACCTGGGCCTGTATTGACAAAGTGTCTCAGAAAAGATTGCTGATCTAGGATCAGTGTAGCCTGTTAGATCATAATGAATAAGATTACAATGGACAGGTGGAACCTGATCCTAGATCAGCACTCTTACTCTGAGACGCTTTAGAATACAGACCCTGCTCTATAACCTGAGAGTTGTCATTAGCAGTGTGTCACATGTTCAAAGTGAATGAGTCATAAGAGGTGACCCGTTAAGGTGTACTAAGTTTTCTCTCTCTCAATAAAGTTCATGTTAATATCTGGCTAAAGGGGTTATATT